>NW_017257198.1:1175442-1191955 GCF_001594055.1 Mycetomoellerius zeteki
TATTATAAATTATATATTGCACAAATAAGTATACATATAACATAACGGAGATAAACATATATGTTTAGAAAGAAATGTAAAAGATCTTTTAATCTTTATAAAATATAATAGTGACGATAAGAAAAATACTATAAAAATTGATATTATATATATTTATGCTATATAATATTTTATAAAATATTTAAAAATCATAAAATAAATATAAATTAAATCAATTTTTCCAGTTTTAAAGTTTTCAACATAAAACAACAGTAAAATATCAAATGTTGTATTTTATTTTTTTTTGTTTGCAATAAAGCCTATAAAGGATTGCATTCTTTATATTCTGTAAAGAATAGAATATCGCATTTAGTACATATGAAAAAATAATTTACATCGATTCAATGAAATGTAGTATCTCTCGGCATTGGAACAAATGCATCAAGTTAGAAAGATGCACTCACATTTTTTTGACTCTATGGTCTATATAATAAATATGCAATAACAATAATCATAATAGTAGATCACTTGTTTCTACTTGCATAAAAGTTATCACAAAATTCATAATAAATCATAAAATAGATAATAGTCGCACAAGAGATAAGTACTATGTTCAATAATACGAATATTACTGCGAGACTCATGCAACACGCAAATACATATCAGATCATAGATAAAAACTTAAAAGATAGTTTCACGATAGAAGAAATATTTAACAACTCATATGTACAATGAAATCTAAAGATATTAATAACACAGTCTACGTAATATCGTTTATCGTATAGTTATTAATTATTTTATTTAAATCGCTTTCTCTATTATTTATACAGTGTCTTCTAGATTCTTTTGTACCCTTTGCCACTTTGCCACCATGCTCGACATCTCCTTGTGTTTTTTGCTGTTGCTAATCCTCGCCTAAAAGTATCAGTATTTGACTTATCGATATATGTTAATTCATTTGATTTTTTCAATACCATTGAAATATGTATACTTGGAAAAATTTCTGAAAAATTTTATTATTTTAAAAAGATTTACTTTGTTATATATACAAATAATTGGAGTATATAACTTTCATTTGCAAAAATTACTAAATATATTTAATTTAACATAACATAAAGAATCGGAATGTGAAAATTCACTTTTTCTATAAATACTTTTTACTACTTTTATGCCAGGAAAATAGTATCGAAAGAAATAAATACGATGGGGGGGGATAAGCAGAAGTGCTACCTTTTTTTTCTTCCGTTCCTTCATTGTTATATCGCTTGGCACATTTTCCATTTCCATTTCCGGCTTCACTTCTTCGGTCGAGATAGATACTTGCTCCGTTATCGTGGCAGCGATATCCTGAAGTTGTCCTGTTCGTTCTGTTTCCGTCTTCTCAATACGCGCAATATCGTTGTAAAAGGAATCAAGCGCAGACCCCAAAGATTCCTTCGAGGCCTTGACTGGCGGTTTGGCGATGATTTTGTTGTTTGTATAAATCGGCGCATATCCGACCATGAACTGAATTGCACTCTGTCCACTGTGTTTGTTTGCAACTGCAATTGTCTGCTAACAAATAAATACATTATACATATTTCATTACTTACATAAAACTTTTTCACATATAATATATTCTATAATTGTTTTTGTTTCTTATATTTATTATATGTTTGTTATATGTTTGTTACATTTCTATTATACATATAAGAAAATGTATTTAATTGTACGTTTACCACTATATTTTTTTCTTATACTTATATTTTGTTGCACGCAAGGTACGTAATATCATATCTTTCGTTTCTGGTATTTCTACAATATACTACATGACACCTAATTATTAATATTCAAGCATAGAAATGTACTTACGTTATGCAAATGTTGATGAAAGGTTGGATAATGAACAAATGGTTCCTGGAGCAGACCCGCCTGATGGCTTAGAATAGGTATTGTTGGATCAGCAATCGAAGGCGCGTAAATCGCATTACTTGGTTGCGATGCCGCATTATATATTATCCCTTTCAAGGTAGCAGCTTCGTAAGATGTCTCCGGCAAGTCCACTCCAGGTGGCAGAGGTTCCATATTTGTGTGATTCAGAGGTATTGAAGTTTGAGATGACACAGCTACCTGTGGATGCGCGTAGGGTAAAGATTCTAAGACAGGACTGATCACCTGTGTGTCCGTAGTAATTATTCTGTCTGTGAACAAAAAACAACAAATCTTTCTATTGTATTTTACTATAATTAAATTATATTTAGCATTAATAATTATATTATTCTCATAAAATAATTAAAAAACACTAATCGATTTGCTATAACATGCAAATATAGTGTTATAATACGAATAATAATGTAATTGAGAGGATGGACGGAATAAAGGCACAATTCTACTTCGGCCCTTTTTCTAGCAATTAGCTTTTTCAATGTAATATTGATCGTAATAGAAAAGTATTGTAACATGTAACTTCTTAAAGACATTACATAAATTCATTCGATACTGTATTCATTTGTGTATAATAAAAAAGTAGCAAGTTATTTTAATTTTTATTAATATCAAGATTTTACAATTAGGCCTTTATTCCACCCATCCCCTTAATTATAAACCTTGTCGTATTAGTACTAATAATTCATTACCTTTTCCTAAACGCTTCCTCTTTGCGTCCAAAAATTTATCGTCGGACTTGTCCCTTTTCCTCTTGTCCTTCTTTAGATCTTCCGCGAATATTCTCGGAGGCGGTGGTGGACTCGGATTAGATATCTGTGGTGGAGGTGGTGCTTCCAAAGTTACAGGACGTCTATCTGTTATATTTTCTTCATCTGCTTTATTATCATCCATCTCTTCAGTTTGCTTCTCCTTAATTTTTTTTATCCCAGGTGATTCTAACATAACAATGATGATGAAGTAGATAGTTTATATATTTATATATTTCTGTTGTTATAAAGAATATCTTACGTACATAAATAACATACCTGTGACTAATAATTCTTCTGATTCTGGTGGCGGAGTAGTGCATAATTCCATCTCTTCAGTACCACCGGCAATACCGGTGTCAGGATAAGTCCACTGTAATGTCCCAGTGGATGTATTGTGATAGTAATACCGCTTATGTGACCTAGAAAAATCCCCCGACCAAAATGGAATACATGAGACATCAGTGATGGTAGTGCAATTTCTTATTGTAATTTTCTATGTTACATGACTCTATGTTACATTTAATACACGCTTAAATAATGTTTCCGTGGTGAAACATTCGTTGCGGTGTACTCGCATCACCGGTTTCTTAAACGAAAGCAAAAATTAATAGAACATAATCTAGTAATCACTCCTACCTGCAATGTCGTATCTCGTTTTTACTCGACGAAGGCCTTTCGTTACAGGAGAGATGGGAGATGTAATTATGTAATTATCAGAGTATGTTCTCTCTCTCATAGGGAACATTAATGAGAGATTACAGCAAAGTGAAGGAGAAGTGAGGTATCATGACTGAAGTGCAGGGAAAATAATGATGAAAATTAAATCCTAATAATATCTGGTTTATTTGCGATCAGCATGTTTCAAGGATTACCAGATATTGATAAATATAATAGATAGGATAATACTTACATTGTTAATCGTTGTTCGTTATCGAATAGATTAACGGATAAAATTATAATGCCAGATAAATTTCTTATACACTTTGAAGCGTGTGCGTAAACATATAGTTTCTTTTTATTTCACATTTTATTAAAAAATTGAATGTATCTAACAAGACAAATATAATATCTTATAAAACTGTACAATATTCGTTTGCTTTGATAAATAACGCAAAATTAATCTTTATATGCATATAAATATAAAAAATTTTTTTCAATCAATAATTCCCTTTAAGTTACAATGAAAAAAATTATTTTTTCTTATTTTAAATAATTATATCACTGTCAACAATAACATAAAATGTTCTGTTAAATATAATTAAATGAAAGAAAGTATTTGGTTGAAGCGGATCTTAGTGCTTAAATACATATTCATATTTCTTATGTGAATTTATATTTACATTCTAATTCTGCATACCGCGCGCCGAAATCTTTTTCGGTCTTAAAACGCATCCATGAGCAGAATCAGAATAATAATATCACTTATTAAATTGTACAAGCAATTTAATACTTTTTCTGTGCTAATAAGCATCTTTTA
Organism: Mycetomoellerius zeteki; assembly: GCF_001594055.1. Taxonomy (NCBI): domain Eukaryota; kingdom Metazoa; phylum Arthropoda; class Insecta; order Hymenoptera; family Formicidae; genus Mycetomoellerius; species Mycetomoellerius zeteki. The sequence goes on from NW_017257198.1 coordinate 1,179,574, forward strand.
CAAAAATATTAATCGTCATACGTTAATGGATTCGGTTAAATATTTTTATAATCATTCACTAAAGCGATACATTTTTGCTACGTATCATTAATACATTATTATACTAAACGCGAATTATTAATCTTGTTATGATCAAAGAATGAGAGTTCTTTCACTTTTTTGCGTCTTCTTGTCTTCATTTTGATAAATGTTACTTTAACCTTGCACTTCTCTCAAACTATTCATAGCACAAATATATCCTTAATTCAAGTAACATACTTGTTACTCGATTATCGCTTCTACTATCGTAGCATTTATGTTAAAAATATGTATCACTCAACACGTATTAATTATCACATTGACAGTATCACAAAACCAAAGGCTTGATTCAGCACTAAGAGGAAATGTTACACTTCGAGACCGTAATCTTTACGAGCTTTGCACCATCACTTAAGCTAAAACAACTATTGTGTATGGAGTAATAAAATGTATCATTGCTGCATCATTGTTCTAAATTAAAAGAAAATGCATCTACTGAATATTAAGACTATTGTATATAATCATTGTATATAATGCAACATTGGTTATTTATAAATTAGTATTTACTTGAATATTAATAAATTAATATTTATGACCTATTTTAACTTGAGTTAATTTGTAGAAAAATATAAATTGTATAAAAGTAATAAATTAAAAAATATATTTGAATGTAGATCAAAACTTGTGAAACATTAGAAATGTATACACCCTACAAAAAGAGTCATAAATATTAAATTGCTCAATGTTTTTTTTTTTAAATTAGTATACTAAACCTATATTAATTAACTAATTTGCACCTATAAATTCTTACTAAAAATAAATAAACTTTTCAATGATGGATGAAATCATAACAGTAGCAGTACATGGCAATTGTATGTGATAGTTTGTATAAATATAAAAAATATATATATAAATATATTCATTATATAAATTAATGATACACTTAAAGCCATTAAACATAGATATTCCCCTTTGTGAGGTACCTATATTTATATCATAAAATGCAAATTGCATACGGAATACCATACCTATCCCATTGACATAGCCAACCAGCTGGTGCTGCATCTTGCTCTAGTCTTTCCAATTCATGATTTGTATTAGTTAGCCATTTTTGAAAGTAACTGTCCTCTAAGCTGCTTGCCGTCCATGCAGTAGATAATGTCTATAATAAATACGATAATTTATATTAATAAAATTCATATCGATTGTTAAATGTTTCAAAAACAGTGTAATATAAAAAAACAAATAATAAAAATTAGCACTAACTTGTAGTTGAATTTGCATTGTTTGAACAGCAGAGACACTCTCTCTTCCTTCAGAAAGAAACTTCAATTTCTCCGTTATAATCTGAGACAAGTTATTCAGCTCCTCGTTGGCCTTTTCCCCAACAACATTCGATATTGTTTTGTGTTCTGCAGGTACTTCTGAGTCGCATACTTCGTCTTTCGAACTGATCTTTTCTTCAGTCTTAATACTAATGCACTGTTCTATTTCCTTATGCGCTTCATCGCATTCTCTTTGGTTTTCTGCACAAAACTGATTATCGATACCCGCGTCACCATCCTCGGCATTGCGTGAAATAGTTTCACTACTCATAAGATCACTGCTGTTATCATCTCGAATTATATTTTCCTGATATGTATTATTACTTTGTTTAACTTTAGTGGATGTAACTGAAAAATTATAGAGAAAATTATTTATTTACGTAAACATAAAGACATAAATTAGGATAAATACAAAATTTGATATACATAATTTTAAGAAATATAATTTTTGTGTGTGTGTGTGTGTGTGTGTGTGTGTGTGTGTGTGTGTGTGTGTAAATTTGTTATATATAATTACTAGAATAAAATTAAAAACATAATCAATATAATTGATACCATCAAATGCTATCCGCTTCTTTCTTTGAAAAGCCTTGCCGCACACTTGCATATCTTCCAAAAATATATTTGTCTTGGATTTATCTTCGTCCGGCTTTGATTCCTTCTCCTCCATTCTTTCATTATCATTTTTTGTCTCTTGAGTATCTTCATTATTGTCACTGCACTGATCGGAAGCTTGTACATTGCCAGAATTTTTTGCGGGAACATCATGGGTATTTTTTAACAAGTTTATTACATTTACGTATTCTTCATTCTGCGCAATCGGAAACAAAGGCTTTGTCTCTTGTTTGGGCCTAACTTCCTCTTCTCCATCTGAATCATCGCCATAACCAGGTACTAAAGACACGTGAAGACCTAATTTTGGAATTGTGTTATGTATATTAATATCCTTCCGATTTTTGTTTTCCATGAGGAACTCTTTTTCGCTTTGAACTACACTAGTCTTGCTGTCAAATTCAGTTATTTCACGCTCGTCAAGTTGTTCAAGATGACTTGCAGAATTTGATATATCTATCGAATCAGATTTATATGAATGAAACAAATTTTTAATAGGTGATTGTATTCCCGTTGGACAGAAAGCAGGTCCAATTTCGCCGCTTTTTGCATATGATATTGAATTGGACTTTCCAGATTCAGATAAAGGCGTTGAGATCTTATTTTCATCTGAGGAATTATTCTCATCCTCCGAATCACTTCCATCGCTACCGAAAGATGTTATCATTTCTATCCGTCTGTAAAATTAAAATATATTTTTTAATTGTGTCAAAATAGTATAAATCTATTTGAAATATAATTTTTGTTATACCCATCGTCTGAATCATCGTCCTTCGTCGGAGACTCGTTGTTGAGTTCCGGTGTGCTTTCCGAATTACATTTTTTAGAAGTTTCATTGTGCAAGAATCTGTTGCGATTTCTTGCTACTACTTCCTGTGGTATCATACCTTCCGGTATATTTGTTTGGGATTGCCGATCTGCAATAGATACTCGTCAATATCATTCCTTTTTGAAATACTAGAAGTAGAAAAGTTTACAAAATGATAATTACATTTAATAGATGAAAAATCAACCCAGTGTGGTCCCTGAACGGGATGTTTTGTTCCGGGTCCTACTTCCGATTGTTTTTGTAATAAGCGTAATTCCTCTGGCATGTCCCATGTCACCTCATTAGTTTCGATATGCCAATAGTAAGGATAACCAGTAGATTCATCATAGCATTCTTGCCACACTGAAATTATTCAGATATTCGAATACTCCACAATAATATTTGTAATATATATTCTACTGTTTTTATTTAAAATCCTTACATGTTCGTTGATTTGTATGACGTACAGATCGTGGAACTGCTTTAGTAGCTAAACCTTGTTCATTAGCAATGTTTGGTACAGGTTGCTCAGGTGCAATGAGTTGAATTTCCTATAAGAAACATATATAAATATAATTTCTTTATACAAAAAACTTATCATCAGCTATACCTTAAGGAAATCATTGACTTGATCGTCCAATTTTTGTGTATCTTTTTTGGGATCTTCTGTGTCGCTGTCAGAGTTGTACTGGCACAACATATTAGCCAATGGATTATTGGCTTCATTTTGCGCAAGTTGTACATTATTTATCGACTTACATTTGCCTATAATAATACAAATAAGGTAAATAAGATGATAGCGTACTAATCTTCAATGTTTTATTAATGATTAATTTTAACAAAGTAAAACGATTGGAAAAAAATTAAAATTGTCAACATAATCAATGCATCAACTAAAAACAAACATTAATATTTACTTTGCGAGTGCTCGCCATGATAATTGCCTTGCGGCTTGTTGAACGTCAGAACCGGTCTTCTTTGACGTCTCTTCATAATACGAAAAATAGCGATGTAAAGGCAAAATGTGACTGCGACACACAATCCGTAAATTTACAGTACACAATGTGCGCTTGATCAATCTCTGTCCTCACTCATAACGTCTCCACGTAGAGTCGTGCAACGTATCATTTATGTGAAATAATTAATGACGATGCGTTTTCCCGTACACGATAAAATAACTGAAAATAATTGTCATACAAACTTTTAAAAACAATGATACTCTAGATATTGCTTCATAAACTTGAAGCTAACCTAACATCCGAACTCTATGTTGCCCTCTGTGTATTTCGGAAGTGACCGAAGCGATGGAAATGGATGAAAATTCGATTAATTCACAACTTTCGGATGTCGAGGCAGGGCGCAGCACCTTACTGACTTCCGATTTCTTGTCATTTCTTGTTGCCGAATTGTGCTGAATGATAACGTTGACAACTGTCTGACAGCTGAGGGAGTTAGAAATTTTTGCACGGTTATAATAAATTAATACGCTCTCTTTTTAATTTTAATCCGAAATATATTGAAATAAATAACGTGCTCTGAAAAAGCACAATATGCTGAACGATATGCCAAAAAGATTATTAAGAAGTTCTGAAAGTACAGAGGTAAAATATTTCAAGACGTCTAGTTATCAGCAACAATATTAATCATTAAAATGTTTAATGTTATATTCTTAGGTCGATGTACGTGAAGATGAGGAACAAACCACTAAATTTCAAGAAATTATTGATTTACTTGTCGCTGCGGGTTACTTTAGAGCACGAATAAAAGGTTTATCAAATTTTGATAAGGTTTGTGACCTTCAATTTTATTTTGGTAATTATACAGAATTGGTGCCGCACCTTAAAAATCAATAAAATTTAGGCTTATTCGACGCGTTTTTATATGAAATGAAAGAATCTGGCAGAAAAAAATGTCGCTTTGCCTCGCGAACTGAGATATTAAGCGTTAAAGTTGACAACTGTTATGATTAAGAAATCTGTCTCACAGCTTAAAAATCTTTTATAGCTTTATTTTATTTTTATTCAATTTATTCACCATGAATTTATGTATATAATTTCAAAAATAATTCATTTGATTAGGTTGTCGGCGGGATGACCTGGTGCATAGAGTCATGTAATTTTGATGTAGATGTAGATTTGCTTTTTCAAGAGAATCTTACAATTGGTCAAAAAATGTATGTATTATACATCATGTTATACTTAAAAATGTAGATTTTATTTAGCATATTAATTTCCTTTTGTGAATATGTGTTATATTCTCTTAGCTAAAAAAATCTTTTCAATAATAACTTTAGTATATAGCTATATAAAATATATGTGTATTGCAGTTCCTTGACAGAGAAAATTGTAGTTATGCTCCCCAAAATGAATTGTCCGTACCGAATAGAACCACATCAAATACAAGGTCTAGACTGTATTCATATATTCCCAGTTATTCAATGGTTAGTAAAGCGTTCTATGGAAATGCGACAGGAAATGGCAGATTTTGTGAGAGCTTTTGCATTAAATCAGTTTCATAAAAAACATACTTTTAGTGAAGATTCTGAAATTGGAGCAACAGCTAATAACAACCTTATCAAAAATTTACGTTCAGTTAAGGTATAAATTATTGTTTATAAAGACATTTGTAAAAACATTGTAAATGTGTAATTGATATGCTTTGATCTTTATATTTCTTTAATGCACAATAGAAAGCTTACGAACCACGGCGTTTATTCAAACAAAAAGAGGATTTTGTAAAAGATGAATTAAATAGGTTTATTGGTACGGTACTAGAATATGAAGCACCATTTGAAGCTGTTAAAAATATGACAACGATAACAGAATCTAAAAGCAGTGATTCAAAAAATGAGTCAAATAATGAAAAAAATGAAAAGGTATCAGTTATTATAAAAGCATCACTTTTAATTTATCTGTTTGAAATATTTATTGATATAGTAGAAAAATTCATGCAAAGCAATTTACATTTTTTAGAACACCACTGAACAGATCACCGCTGCTCTATCCATCATAGAAGAAAATTCGGTATGTAGATTTCTTAAAATGTTACAAGCTAAGAGAAAAAAAAGTGCTTTCGAAACTGTTTCAAATAGGTTTTTTTATTGAGGGCAGTTTATTTTTATTATTTTTATTTGTAATACTTAAAAAAAATGTATTCCAAATTCACATGAAACGTACCATATTATTTAAAATATAGTCACATTATAAAAAAACTATCCTGTTCTTTTTTAAAGATTCAATTATAAATTATATTTTATAGTATTATAACTTATATTTTATAGTATTATAAATTATATTTTATAGTATTATAATATTAATTTTTCATACAGATGCGCTTAAATGTAAATACACTTGGAAACATTGTTGGTATACAAGCGCAAGAAATTGCTAAAGTGGCAGAAAAATATGCAACTATGGCTAATTCTAAAATAATGGTAAATTTAAATATAGAATATATTTTTATGCGATATAATTAAAGCATATATCATTTTACAATGTAACATTTTTATTAATGCAGGATGGTGATGCAACAGATTCGTCGCGCACTCTAATTGCATTACAGAAACAAAAAACAACATTACAATCTAGAGTACGCAAGTTAACAAAAGAGAGAGATAGCTTATCTGATAAACTTACTGAAATAGTAGAAAAGGTAAAAGAATATCGTGCGAGAAGAGAAATCATTGAACGCTCGTTTAAAAAAATTCGCGAAATTGGAATTAATGACAATGACAGGTATTTAGCAGTAATAAAGTTATAACTAATTATATAAATAAAAGATATACATTAATTTTTTTAGATATTAATAATTTTTTCTTTTCGTATTTGCTTAAATATGAAATTAAGAACACGAAATAAGAATTTTTATTCAACTTTTAGTACCTTCAAACGATTAGAGGAACTTCTATCTGTACATGAAGGATTAAAAGAACAAGAACATAATTTTCGAGAACAGTGTAAGTCGGACTTGAATCTTCTTCGAGGTATGTTACAAGAGATTGAAAATGGTGCTCCGATGGAAGAGGAAGATCGTGTCAAAGAATATGAAGAGCAAAAGGAAATTATAACACGAGTGCGATTGCAATTGGCTAAAAAGAATAGAATTATTGCATCTTTAACGAGACAATTGGACGATGTTCCAGGACGCTCTGAATTGACACAATATCAACGACGTTTTATGGAACTCTATAATCAAGGTTAACTGAATTAATTTTTATTTACAGACATAAGAACAATTCTGTAGTTTAAAAGTATCGATTTCGTAAAATTTATATTAAAGAAGCATATTACAGTTTCAGCTAAGCACAAAGAAACTAAACAATATTATACGTTATACAATACCCTCGATGATACAAAACTATATATAAGTAAGGAATTGTCGTTGCTGAATTCTATTCAAGATAACTATAATGAGTATGTATTATAAGTATTACTTATTTTAAAATATTCGTAATCTTAACATGTAATTTAACGTTTATGACAGAGCTATGGCATCAACAAGCGGCAAGGAACAATTCCTGAAACAATTTGAGACAATTGTTGCAGGAGTGAAGCGCAACAAAGCAATGGTAACATGCGATGGAAAAACAAATTTTCTCTTACTTTACTTCCATTATATTCAATGATAAATTGAATCAATGCTGCAGAATCACAAAATAATTTTAAATAACGATTTTTTATTTAGGTGGAAAAACGATGTACCGACGAAAAAGGAAGGCGAGATACGCTTAGTCGACAACTCGTCACTCTCGTAGAGCAGCAACGTAAATATGTTACGGCAGTTAGACAGCTTACTATTGAATGTCGCAAAAATGAAGCTTTATTGGCTCAACTTCGTGGTCCGTAAGTTTCTTTTCGTAAATGGAAACTAGAAAAATATTTACTCGTGATATGAAATTATGATAAACTACTTTTAAATAATTTTGTCTAATAGCTTTAGCTGTTTGATCCTTTCGCTATGTACGCAATTAATATATGATGAAAACTAATATGATGCCAGAAATACTTATAAAAATAATCGTAACAGGAAGGACAATAAGAGTCAGTATGCGCTTTTTTGATGCTCTAAATTTTTTAGCGTATCAAAAACCGCGCACTGACTGTTATTACTTTTCCTATTTCGATTATTTTTATCCGTCAGTTTTTTTATGTATGTAGAGATATGACAAGTCTCAAGAATTTCTCAATACTATACATATATTGTAAATATATCTTGCAAGGATATTTGATATGGAAACATACATTTTTAATACAAACATATGTACATATAAAATGTTAATTTAAATAATATTTAATAAATAGGTTAAATACTATTGTATATAAATTGTATGTTACAATATATGTATTATATTATATAGTGTTATACATACAAAGTGTTACAATATTTATGTAACCAGTGTTTGGTAGTATCTCTATATATGTATCTAGATACATATATAGAGATACATTTTATGTATCTAACCTGTCTGAGATATTCAAATTCGAATATTTGTATCTGTACCTAGATAAAAAAAACACAGCATCTGAACTGATTTTTAAATGCATTTTTCAGATACATTTCCTCAGCATAATTATAATTCCATTTTGTGTATGATTGTTGATTGATTCCATTCTGCAGAAAAAAAGCAGCTTTGCTGTTACAAAATTCTATAACATGATTGGTCTTTCCCTTAGTTCCTCATTGAATCTAAATGTAAATCAGTCATATTAAAGAATTTTACAATTACGCAGCTACTTTTTCTGCTGAACGCAACCAGTGATCTTAGATTATGGAATTTCTAATGTATAGTTAAGCTGGAAACACAATGTTTGAAGCATTTTTAATTTGTAAAACTATGAGGAATAATAATGAATAATATCGTCTTATAATTCTCATTCTAAATCGTTTTACGATAATTATAAATTTTTTCAATTGTCTAAATGTAACAAAAATGAATGAATAAATGATTAATTTAATAACTAATACATTTTTTTATACATTACCATTATTACAATAAAATTAATGTAACAGTATCTGAAATGTATCTGAAGATACTTTTAAAGTATCTGATATCTCTCTGTACCTGTATACATTTTAATATGTATATCTATATCTGTATTTAGATAAATTTTCGTACATGTAACTGTATCTGTATCTAGATAAATTTTAAAAGTATCTTACCCATCACTGTGTGTAACATACAAAATAAATTATTTCATTATTTCAGTATTTTATTATCAATTCAATATTTTCGTTCCTCAAAAGACAAAATTATCTATTATAATTTTTTTTTCGTTCTATCAGAAAGAAATCTAAGAGTGAACATGCTCGCGTTTTAGATAGTAATCCCTATCTATTAACCCTTCTATACGCACAAAATATGGACACGAACTATAAGCCATGTCTACGAATATTTCTGATTAGTAACACACGATTTTTTAAATTTTGTTTTATACTGTTTACAAAGCATCAATTGTAATATAGTCAATATAGTCATATATGCACACATAGCAGATTTTACATATAAATATGTTCCATAATTTATTTTTACTTCTAATATTTCCAAAAGATATATTGTTTAAAAAGTGTTATCATTATGACTACCATAATATCAGTGTGATAGTCAAAGACATGAGTAAACTTTTTAATTTCTGAATCCAATACATATTTTTTATCTTACATATATTTTACTTAGATTGTGTTTTTCCTTATATTCAATTATTATTTCATACTTTCAATCGATAGATTCCAAAAATACAAAGCGTCATAATTTTATAAACAATAAACATGGATATGCTTTGTGGCTATTATAATCAGGGGACCGAGTTGACAGAGCGACAGAGTATATCTTCTATCCACTTATGAAAATGAGACTACTCGCAAACTCAGCGTAATGTCAGATAAACATATGTATAAATGGCTGTACTTCCGAATGGGACACTTCTGATTGAGCTGAAACTTTACAGACAGTATTGTTACGAGATGTATAGTGATTATTCATAAAGATCCTATCTTTGGGTTTTCTATAGTTTAAATAATTAAAAAATAAAAAAGAGAAAAATTATTTTATTGCTGTCCTCCTTTTTTAGATAAGGACGGGAACGCATTACATAGATATTCTTTTAAACATTGCATACAAATTTAGCAGAATCCTAGAATTAATAAACCACTTAATGAATTTAGTAAACTGTAAATATAACTACATCTTTTTTTATGTTAACATAAAATATTAAAACTTACAATAATTTGTATATAAGGGCCTTTTTCCTGTAACCGCAAAAATGCCTCTGTGCACCTCTAAAGAAGTGAATATAAACTACATAATATCCATTTTTTTCGGTGCTTTTGATGGAAATAAATTGCTGAAATCGTTGAAATCTCTATTAATTTGATAGATTTATTTCGGCGATTTACTTCCATCAAGAGCATATACAATTGTTATAAATATACAAGTTTACAAATACTTTCTAAAGATGCCAAAATATACGTAAAAATCATTTAATAATTTTTATATATTTGTAAAAGTGATAAAAATTAATTCAGAACACGAATGATCCAACGTGTGTAGTAAGAGAGCCCAAAACTAAGGTGTATACTAACAGTTAAGAAATAGGTCAAGGAAGTTATTTAAAATAATAAATTCTAAATAATTCTTATTTTTTTTTATTAAAAATATATAATTTAAATAACACTTTATTTTTTAAATACGACCGAGTTCTGTATAATTAGTATTTATTTTTTTTATTTTATTTATTTATTTTAATCCTTGCCTCGCAGCTTAGGATGGCTTTCAATTAACATTTCATACAAACAAATACACTATACATTGTAATATCCATCCCATTTCATTGCACTATAATAAATTATAAAATAAACTACAATAATAATTTCAAATGAACATACTGCTATCTGACATCTATTTGTGAACTCGCTACTCTGTCCTACCTTTCTAATCTAGTCCTTTATCACAAATTAACGTAATCGACTTAATCTATAAATACCCGCCAAGTCTAAAGCGGGGAGCACAGACTTTTGCATAACGCATAACATGTAATGCATAAGAAATTCAATCAATCAGAATTCTTTATTTCATGGAAAGGAAGGAAACGGAGGGCTTTGATTGGTACATTTTCTTATGCATTACGTGTTATGCGTTATGCAAGAGTCTGTGCTCCCCGCTTTAGAGCTTGAAAACTTGCATCGACTAATTAGCTGTGTGTCAAAAATACTTCTGAATTGACTGCAATAAGCCGAATTCACCAGATCGTTAACCGTGATATATTATATATAATTATTGTCAAAGAAATTCCAATTGCATAACGTTCTCCTTCTTTTCTGTTTCCTTTCTTTCTTCCGCCTCTTTCCTTGCCTTGTCTATCATCTTCATCGTTTCCAGACTTCTGTCTTCTTCCCTTATAAACTCTTCTATCCTAGTTCATTCTTTGTCGCTTCACACTCCTTTAATATATGGATCATGCTTTCCTCCTCTATCAAGCATATTCTGCAACTTCTGTCTTCGATCTTTCTCCAGTAATGGCTCCCCTTCGTCTCATTTCCACATCTGTGAATCTGGCTATCAGACTTCTATCCTTCCGCTTCCTTTTTCCTTCTTCCTTCTAGATATCTTGGTAATTCTTCTGTCATGCTTTTAGTTGCTAGAATGCCTACCCATGCAGCGGAATAGCGTAACGCGGAACGAGAGCGGAACCAATTGCAGTTGGTATGGAACGCTTGTGATTGGTTCCGCTTTCGTTCCGCGTTAGGGTGCAAACCCATGCGGCGGAACAGCGTAACGCGGAACGAGAGCGGAACCAATCACGAGCGTTCCGCGTTTCTCAACAATTTTTAGCGAAATAGTTTTTGCACAAAATTGTCACTCTGCCCTGTGAAATCGAGATATTAAGCGTTAAATTATATATAATTTAATTAACTTATTTTTGACTGCGTTATTATATATTGGGGATTATCTCCATTTATTCCAATATTTATAAATGCATAATAGTGCAATTTTAGAATTCATTGTAACAATTTTCTTGTAACTGTCAAAAATATATAAATGATCACATATATAAAATCACAATATATGATAAAGTTAATATATTGTTACTCACTTTATTATTAACTAGTTTTGTCTTATCTCTTAATAGTGAATAATAACTAATAATTTATCTCTGTACTCACCATGTTGTTATTTCACTAGTTTTGTTACGTTGAAACGTGAATCCTCAATACCTACGTAGCGTAACGAATGCTTCACGGACTTTGAGCAACCAATCACAAGTCATTATTTCATTAGAGTTTAAATTACATTAAAACTAATTTTATAGATTTTAACATCTTTAATCAATATTTCCAATAAGAAAAACTCACTTTATTATTAACTAGTTTTGTCTTATCTCTTAATAGTGAATAATAACTAATAATTTAGGGTGAAGTCACACGGTGCGGAAAAGAGAATGCGTCATTGAAACAACCAATCAGCGCTATTCGAAATAGGCTGCGAGAGATGAAAGAATTGAAGTCGCGTAACGAAAACTGCGGAACGCTCGTGATTTGTTCCGCTCTCGTTCCGCGTTACGCTATTCCGCTGCATGGGTTTGCACCCTCAGGGTGCTATTACATGAGCGCGGAAACGCGGAAA
>NW_017257198.1:1192276-1256375 GCF_001594055.1 Mycetomoellerius zeteki
CACTGGGCTTAAGATGCATTCGTAGCAGCAACTTGACCGCGTCCTGCATTTATAACATGAACATTTATTTTATGAAACATTAATGATCATTTTATAAAGGTAAGAGATATATTGAATGATAAAATGGATATACCAGAGTTTTGCCGAAAGTTACCTAAAGTGGTAAGTATATTTTAAGTCGAATCTAAAAATAACGCTTATTGTGATAAATGAGTGCTTTTATGATAATTATACAGTTTATTTACAGTACAGTAGTAAAAAATCAATAAAATTGGCTTATTCGACGCGTTTTTGCATGAAACGAAAGAATCTGGCAGAAAAAAGTCGCTCTGCCCCGCGAACCGAGATATTAAGCAAAATTCACGACTATTGAGGTTAGGAAATTTCGTTGCGTGGCTGTGACAGATTTCCTAACCTCAATAGTCGTGAATTTTACTTAATATCTCGGTTCGCGGGGCAGAGCGACACTTTTTTCTACCAGATTTTTTCGTTTCATGCAAAAACGCATCAAATAAACCTAATTTTATTGATTTTTGAGGTGCTATAACTAAACTGTATAATTACCACTTTTATTTTATACTTCATAACCTCATAAATCTTTTAATAAACTAAATAATTAATTTTTTTTAATTATTTATTAGGAACTTCATGCACATTTAAACGGTTCATTAAGTATAAATACGTTGCAAAAATTATGTAAAATGCAACGCTCAGACACTACTTGTAATGAAACTTTTATGGATCTGGATACCACCAATTTTTCGTCTTTAAGCGAGTACACAGGCTTTTTCTTATTTTTTTTATAAAACGTTGAGATTTGAGGTAATAAATTGTTCAACAAAAAATGTGCTATATATTATTAATTTTCCAGATGTTTTAAAATGTTTGATATAGCTCATGCACTAACAATTACACCACAAGCTGTATTTGTTGCTACTTGTGATGTGATAAAAGAGTTTCACGAAGATAATGTGATTTATTTAGAATTAAGGAGCACACCTCGTGCTGTAAAGGATGTAATGACAAAAACAGAGTATCTTCAAGCTATAATAAAAGCTATCGAGTAAGTAACTACTCAGTAATGTCTGTATATTAGCTTGTATAGCAGATTGTGATTTAAATGTATATATATATATATACATATATGGGGCACATTTTTTATTTTTCCTTGAAATAATCAGTATTATTACATCTGATATGTACAGAGCGTCGAAATCTGAATTTCCACAAATTCTTGTAAAACTACTAGTATCAATCAATCGAAAACAAGGTTACGAACCTGCAGAAGAAAACATAAATCTTGCTATACAGTTTATGGAAAAACATCCAGAACATGTTGTAGGTATTGATCTTAGTGGTGATCCAACAGTGGGTGATTCATTTTTAGAATTATTAGAAACGTCTAGGAAAGTAGGACTTAGAATTACAGCTCATTGTGCAGAGGTAAATTATCTTCCAAATAAAATCAATTGTCTCTGTATGTAATAGATATAGTACATATATATATAAGATACATATGCAGGTACCAAATGAAATGGAAACAAATGATATATTAAAATTTAAACCTGATCGTTTGGGACATTGTACTTGCATTCATCCTAGTTTGCAAGGTTCTCAGCAATTATTTGATACATTATTGGAATCCAAAATTCCTGTTGGTAAGAGATCTTCGAGAGAGATAATTCTCCTTTTCAAAGATATTTTGATGAATGTGGTTAATATGTACAAACTGGTAAACATATTTTATTTTTTCCTTTTAATCTAGAATTATGCTTAACATCAAACATTAAATGTAAAACAGTGTCATCTTATATGTATCATCAATTTAAATATCTGTACAAAGCTGGACATCCCATAACTATTGGAGTGAGTATAACAAATAATATATTGTTTAAAATTAAAAAATTAAAATATAACTTTTTTTAGACTGATGATAAAGGTGTTTTTAATACATGCTTGTCAAAAGAATTGGAAATATTAAGTTCTGTTTTTAATATTGGAAAACAACAGCTCAAAGAACTGTCTGCATTATCTGTACAATATAGTTTTGCAAGTACAGAGGAAAAGAAAAATTTAACAGCAGTTATTGAAAATTTTGATTGACATGTACATTTCTCTTATTTTATAAGTATTACCAATATTTTTAATCATTTTTAGCTGAACAGAAACAAATATTTTGATATTTAACTTGATATCTTTTAAGATTATATAGAGTCGGCACAGAAATTCATAAATTAATATTAAATAGCATAATTAGGCATTTGTGTCAAGAATTTATATATCATTTATTTAAGCTAGGATTAAATCGACCGACAATCTCGAAATGTTTTGTAATTAATGATATTACATTTTATTATAGCTATAATCATTTCTCTAATTACAAATGTATTATTCTGCTTTTTTAATATCTATTTAATCTATTCTGATATTTTTTTACATACATCTATTCCTACATATTCCTATTTATGTAGCCTTTTGCTATTAATCATAATTAAAAAAATATCGTTATATTTTTTTATAATTTCATTTTGTATGATAGAAATATTTTCATCCTGAAGATTATTAAAGGAAGATTAATCTATGTCATCTTTATACTTTAATCAAAATTTTAAATTGCGTTAGGATCGTTTGTTAGCACACGTTTGACCCTTTTGAATCTGGCTAAAGCGTTGCCAGGCTCACTTTGCAATCCACCAAAGGCTTCTTTGTACTCTTTTTCTAAACATGGACTTAATTCCTGTGAACTTCCAATAAGAGATACCAAAGAATCTGACTGTTCTGCTGTAGGGCTCTGTTCTTCCTCGTTATTTTCATCTTCGCTGCCAACTGGCAAAGATTTTTCGAACTGCAACAATTTTATTACTTTCTTATTTTTATATATATTATATTAATATTTATATTTTAAGTAGTAGCTTTATGTTTTATATTTTATATAATAGCAATTTGTTTTATATAATATATTAATCAATTTTTAATAATATATCGCTCAATAATGTTTTAGTCTGCTTTCTGTTAAGCCTCACCATTCTATTGTCCGTACGGAGATACGAATTCAGTTTGGGATTCATAAATAATTCATCTTCGGATCTGACGACTGCCTGGGCAGATGGCAACGAGTAGCTTCTCAGTTGTCTCCTCTTTGTCTGATGCTGATCGTTATTCACCAAAAAAATTTGTCTGACACGCTCGCGTTTCTTTTTGAAAAGCTCTTTCGAAGGCACTTGCTCAGAAGGTTTGTCGTAATCGGCCACGACTTGTCGTTTCAGATTTTCATTCTGCTTTGAAGTATCCGATGTACTGATCTTATTAGATCGATGTTGCCGTTTTTTATGCTGTTCTTTTTTCAAAGACCGTTTCTCCTCACTTTTCTCAGGAGAAGAACTTTTCTCATCATCAGCAATCTCTTGTACAGATTTCTTGGCTACAGTTTGCCGCTTCTTGATTGATTCATTCTCGAAGTTCTGTCTTTCTTCATCCTCATGTTCTTGATCCTGCAATTCGTCGAATCTAGCATTATTATTCTCGATGTCTCTTATTCGTTGTTGAACTTCAATATCTCGTTTAATCTCCTCCTTAATAAAATCAATCTTCCGTTGAATCTCCTCTTCCACGCGTTTCTCGTATTCTGCGTTTAATTCGTCTTTCTTGAGCGGAGCAACTATGCTTGCTGGTTCTTGGATTTTAGAAGAACCGCTCAACTTTGAGATTACGTCCTTTGATTCGAAATCTTTAATCGTGTTGGGTGCTGACGCTTCGTTAAAACTTTTCGATAATTCAGTATGAAAAACTTCGCGCGAGTAAGGATTTTTTTCTACAATTTTTGATTCTTCTAACTTTGCTGGATTGTCTAGGTTTGATCTGGATTTATCAAGCATTTCTGAAATTTCCGCTTGGTCCCTTTTCACCCGAGCATCCTTCTGTGTTTCTCTCTTTTCAGCTTCATTTGTCAATTCTTGCACTGCAGCCATATCTTCTATTCCGGGCAAGTCGTCTTCCATTTCCTCGTAATCCTCTGAGCCGCTTAGAATACCACGCTTTGCGATATCTTTTGCCTCGTAATCGTCGTACAAACTCGATCTCTCATTCTGATCGGTATACCTGTTGAAGTCGTCATTTATGTTCCGAGGTAAGCGGATGAAATTGCTTGCTTTTTCATTTTTATCGCGTTCTTGTTTTGTCGCTTCTTCCGTTTCTAAATCCTCATTCGAGCGTTGCAAGTTAAGATAGCTGGATACATTGTCACGATTGAAAGATTCTTCAGCCTTTGATGGGCAAAAGTCGGTGGAACTCATGAAATTTGCAGCTTTCTTCGAAATTTTGCGTTTCTTACTTGTATCGTCTTGATACGTACCATCCTCTTCAAGATCATTATCACTTTTCTCTTCATGTTGCAAATTTATTTCTTTTGCATAGTTTATGTCTTCTTTTAATTGTGACGTTTCAGCAACAGATATCTCCCGTTTTGTTCTAGAAACATGTAATCTTCTAAGCAATATAAAATATTTGAAAAACTCATACAGCACAGAAGTTCGCAACATTGCTGCAACGTTTCCAATGTTACTACAATATTGCTGGAACGTTGCAATTTTGCTTGGCATAATCTGTGCTGTATGAAGAATATTTTACGTACAGACAATACATAACAGATAATAAGTGGAAAGTGAAAATCTCATTAAATCCATAACAAATTATATGAAACATACGGGTGATGTAGAGTTTAAGAAAATTATTGTCAATACCTGCGAGTATCACTGATGATTTTCGCATAACAAATTGACGATTGCAATATCTCGAGCACGACGAAAATGCAGATGTAATCGTATAAACGATTTTTCATACTGCGACGTGAAAATTCTTGCGGCACATCGTCAAAGCAAGCCTGTTATTGCAATCACATTTGTGTTCAGTTGTCAAATCAAAACGCTATGAAATAGCGTCCTATGAAGACGATTTGATTATATCGAATGAACGATCATTTGCGATCTCATTACGCTATCTTCTTATGTTATATATTATCAATGAATTTGCATGACAACTATTTGACAATTGTCAACACGAGTATGTGCGTACGTGCGTGCATGTCCCTTTCATTTGTTTTACGACCAAATTGACCAATCATAGCTATTCCTGTGAAGAATGGAATGACTGTGATTGATTAGTTCCTAACTACGGATGTTATTAAATCCGATTAAAGGTGACCGTGCTTGCTTTCCAGCAAGGACATAATCAGACACTGTGTAACACAGTGAGTCGTTTTATCCTTGTCGTTTGCCAACGTTAAACAAGGATAAAACGACTCACTACGTTACACAGTGTCCTTGCTGGAAAGCAAGGCGTGTAAACGTAGTCATAAATTATATAAACACACACCAAATACACAAAAGAAGAAATGGCTGCGCCGCAGCCATTTCGATAGTTACGATTCTCGAAACTTTGAATTTCAATATTGCGATTGAACCTGTCATATCAGTTACGGGACACTTCGGGACATGTACGGACTTGTCTCATACTTCTCGTAGTCGTTATTGCTCAGAAAGGATCTCGTGAATGCAAATAGTGATCGGAAGTGTCGAGTGATCATTGTAATGTATAAAATATTGAATGCTATCGCTATTATGTGCTTAATAACAAGATTTCGGGGAGTCGCAGTCAACGGCGGTGGGCTCGGAGTTTGGATCTATCGAAGTATCTTCGCATATTTCATCGTTTTTTCCATCAAATACATCGAAAGTGCAACAGATGGTTCATTATTGCTAGGTACGTGCATGTATAAAATTGCGTCGTCGATGAATTAGTTTTTTGATGAATTCTGTTGCGTGGGCCAAAGATCTATCAAGTAAACTTCGTACGATCATATCGTACGATAATATACGCTAATATTCTCGCGACCGGTCGTATAGTGAAAAGTAAGGAACTAATCAATGCGTAAAATGATAATAGAAGATGATAACAAGGAAGATAATGGAAAAAATATCCTCGGAGATACGTCAGTAAATGTTAATCGTAACAAATCAAAGTATTAATTTAAGAATTTGATAATTTTCAAACATATAAAAAATATATTAAGGAGTCGCAAATTATTTATAAAATTCGAAGCATATACTAAACTAATTGTAAGTAAAAATCGAATATCGATCTTGTATGTACACAGCATACGCAGAAAATATTGCGCGTGTTATTTGTTAATTATTAGATCATTTTAAATTCTAGTTAATTGCGCATTGAATTTTACGCAAAAATTAAATATAAATAATAGTAACGTAATAATTTCGATACATGGCGAGGTAGCAAGCGTTCAATATTTTCTTTCACAAAAAGATTTTTATTAAAAAACTGGTATTTGGTAAATAAAGTTTGTTTCTTCCTCTGCGTACAGCGCGTAGTAGTTAATCGTACAGTTAATAATAGTAAATACAATTTTTAATGCAAGATAATCTAAATTTGTCAAGCGTTGCCCGGGCGCGGTCACATCAATACCTTCGAAGGGATGCGCGACGGGAGGGAAGATGGAAACAGTTAAAGATAATACAGTGACAGATAAGGGATCGTCGCCCTAATCCATAGCGCGGTTCTATATTCTTACAATAACGATATTACAAATTAAAGTTACATCTACGACTATCTGTAGCAATGGCTGTGCCTAGCAACCATCGGCTTTTGTTACTGACTCCGAGGTGCATTTCGGTTTTCGTTGTCCACACGAACGTTTTATTCATTATTTATATCCCCGTATTATACACGTTCGTGCGACACTCAAAGGTGTAACTTACAGAAGAAAATAGAAATCGTCGCACTATTAGCGCAAGCAACAAAAATTATCCTTAATCTAGAGAAAAAAATAACGCCTTACTAATTCGTTAGTGCTCTCGCTAAAACACCCAATTATCTGCTACGCTATATCGTACCGTACAGCGAAGAATCATTGAATTTCTGTATGACGCTCGATAACGTTACACGCAAAATTACAAATATACAAGCGATTACGCGTGATACGTCGAGGCGAATAACGAAAAGTTAAAGATGACGGGTATCTTGTGAGACGAGGATTTTTCAATTCCGAGATACTGATATTGCGGGCTTACGTTTCATTCATACTGTATCTGTTTTATTTCCTTTCGTAGGTTTGTCTTTCATTATGGCAGTGGCGTTTGCTTTAAACTCAAAAAGAAAATATACACTACATTCGCGGGCGCACACGCGTATAGCATCCAAAAAAAAATCTCCAAGCAAATTGTTTGCCCCCGTAATGTTGTATTTATTATTTGTATTCCTTATGTAGTGTATGAAATGTTGACGCATTCTCAAAGTCGTGTAAATCCGCACGTTTTGAAAACTCTGTTAAAATTGATCTATATCGCTTTACATTAAATAATATTATTCATAGATATATTAATCGATCTGTATTTCAAAACCACCCTATACAACACTTCATTGTGAACGGTGCATGTATCGCAGCATTATGCACAATTATTAGAAGACGTTAGGCTAATCTTTGATTCAGTATCCCTTTTCGTCCTTTTACGAGAACGAATTATTTATTTATTATAACGCGTAACATTGCATCGGAAGTGGATACATCCACCTAATGTGACTATGATCATTAACAAAGGACTCAAGCATACATCAGCTCCCTAGAGATCGATGTTAACGATAAAATATTCTTCGGCATTAAACTTGTGGGGGAAACAACGAGTATTTCGTTTTTTTTTCTTTTTACATTCGCACTTTGTTCTTAAGAAGCTTTGCATATGAACGCGTACTCGTCTTGTCAAATAATGTGTGCATTAATTTTATTTGACATACTATAAACACACTTCCGTTCAAACGCATCCGCACTTTATAGCCCAACATTATACAACTCACTCCGTCCAATGCATGCTTGCCAAGTAGATTTTTAGTAAAAAATCAATCGAAATACTATTTACAAGCATTTACAGACTGAACCGGTACACAAAACATCGCCGAAAAGCGGAAATAAAAAAAAAGGAAGCTTCGCAATTTATAATCTTTGCACATCTGTATCATAGATAGCTGATCGCAAATTGTCCAGATAATTTTGCTTCTGTTACATTTGCAAATTAGCAGTTTGAGCATTAGTGTATGACCATGGTTAATCTTTAGCAATTTTGATAAAGTATAATATTTTTGTTTAAATAAACAAAAAATATTCTGTGTATAATTGTCAAAAATAAATCTTTTTGTCTGTATACTATCGTAATATTGTATAAATACAATGAACAGTTAAAGCATACGTACATTCACTTAAATAAACGTGTTCTATGAGTGTGTGATAACTCTATGATAGACACACAAAAAACATATAATTAACAATATATACATATACCAGTTGTCATATAAAACGATTTAATAAAAAGTGTCAATGTTCGTAGAATAGGAACGATTGGACACTATGCGTTGTCAAAATACACGTAATTTCAATAAAAAATTAAAATGATATTTTTGAATCATTTTCTTTGAAAAATCTAAATGTATAAAGAGAACATAAAAAAGTACAATTATCCTGAATAACTTTGTAATACGGGTCTCAGCTTTAACTCTCTCTCTCTCTCTCTCTCTCTCTCTTTAATCTTTAACCTGTTTACTTTTTTGCTAAAACTAACGTGATTTTGTTGATAGTCTATTATATGTATAAAAAGTAAGATCGTATCTACTATAAAATAAATGAAAAAGATCAGACTATAAAATAGAACAAAACGTTTCATGAATTCAGTTGAAATAAAAAGACTTTGATCTATATTTTACACGGTGTATATAATAATGTTAGTTTTACTGTATTATCTTACTGTCACGGAAGTTGAGCAATCTAATATTGAGCAGTTGTACAGTCAACCAACTTATTTCGCAAAGTGAAAAGTAGTAAATTGACTAAATAGTGATAAAACATAAATATGATTTGAAATTATATATTAGCATATATTGATATAACGCTATGCATATTATACTACATAATGTTGTATCAGAGTCTTGTCTATTGCGCGTATAAATGTAATATGATAGGAACTGAACATAATTGCGAACAAGATTAGATTAAAGAAGACTGAATAAAAACAGCATGTGGGATATTAATTAAAGCCATTACTATATAATCATAATAAGAAGCCTCATGATGGGGCTTTTATTTTACTGCAAGATTTTTTTATTAGATGTATACCGCAAAAATTTATTCGTAACAAAAGAATCATATATAACAAAAATATTGGATTGCAAGACGTGATTCAAAATATTCCTTGATATAAAATCAATGCGTTTTTCAAATTCTACATGAGATATTGATGTAATGAGTTCGAAATACGAAGGACGTGATATCGATTGCAAAAGGAATTGAGTCACCGTGTAATGCTCATATATATTTGCTAAAGTGCAACGTATGCCATTAAATATCAACTAATCAATAGCGTCTCAAAATTGCGGTAAATTCGTCTGCTTCATGTACACAGAATAAATACAAATAAATTACAGATCGAGATGTAGTCCTATGTCAGTGTTTCTCAACGTTGAGGATGAATAGAGCTATGCTTCAGTCTAAGATTAGCGGAGGACTTAATTATTCACGTGACGCAGTCGGAGTACGCGCTTTGCTTAATATTTACGATAAAAAGTAAATGTTAATTTTTACGATAAAATAAATGCTGTTCTACCTGCTCGATATTCCTCGATCTTTTTCGACATTGATACAGATGTACATTGATCTAGCGGCCAAACACCCTTGAATCTCTGCTTTGTGATTTACGTTCAAACGGATCACATTATTATCAAATGCGATCAATTGCGCGTCAACAGGCACACTTTATAGTTATACACATTTCCAGACATGATTACGTACTATCTTAAAATTTTCAAGTAACTCTTAATATATTACAGAACTATTAAACTATAGGCCTAAATTTTAGCGATCGCGCGCCGTTCTTATAATACGGAGACTCGCGGCCATATAGGAAACATTTCGTGTTAATCTTACGATACTTATTTCGTATATGGTACATGTACATGGTCTAAGCGTTAACTGTGTTTGTTTATTACTATATACTAGATATTTCACAATACGAGCGAGGCTTATTATTACGATACATCGGCCGATAATTTATCCGTCATTAGTCGTGTTCCTTCTCTGCTTAATTCCGGGAATATTCCGAATTCCGTTTAATGAGTACATGAGTTTTTGCCACCTTTCATTTCAAAACGTGCGTTTTGCGCGTATTAAAGCATTTTGCTTTCAAGAAAATTTAAACTGAACAGAACAGATTTTATATAATATATGTATTGTACGTTAAACGAAATCATTCGAGTTACAAAAAAAGTTTAGTGTGATCTAAGGTGCCGTAAGTACATTATCTCGATATTCGATTTTTTCGTCAAGAGTTTTGACAAAAAGCAAGAGAATGCATTATGCAATCGGTGCATCAATTAGAGATAACAACATTCCAATAAATAAATGCCTAATCATTTAACTTGGCACGTTGGAAGTGAACAAAATTTCCGGACATATAAAAAAAGAAAATGTGATAACTACGGATTGTTAGTCTAGAATCGCTAAGAGCGATGCAGAAGAAAAGTGTTGAATAACAGATACTTTTAAAAAGAACAATCGTGACATGTCGTACAAGATTTTCGCTTCTTACATATTTTATCTAATTACATTTTTCTTCACATTTCTTGCATCGTCTTGTGTCTGTACACAAGCTATGATATTACAATTTTTTTTGTATCTGATGTATTTGTATAAAATGTTAGGAATAGCATTAGATATTTGCTATTAAGTCACTGGTACTTTATTCATTGATATATAGGGTATCCTGAGACTGAAGCATTTTTTTTTAATAAAAAAATTCTTTGATAAATTCAGAATTAATTTTCGAACGGATAATTCTAAGGAAACTTGAAAAAATTTTGTACATGAGAGAGAATTAATTTAAAAATGATAAAATAAAATTTTAATATATAAAATGGCATACATGTGTATACATGTGTCATATAATTATTTTTCATTTCAAATTGCATTTTAAAATCATTTTATTTATATACACATTACTAGATATTGTAAGAGTGTAGATAACAAAGAGAGATCTTATTAATTTCATTTTAACAGAAATCTGATTTTTGAATGACAATTTAATGGATTAGATGCGTAATATTGAGAGTTAAACGACTCCAATGAGAAATAATATTCTTCTAAATAGCATCGACAAGAGATTAATATCATACGCGAATTTATCAAGAAATCTGTTACAAAAAATTGTACAATAATTTCAGATACCCTATATATCGCTTTATCGCATTTTTGCTCTGATAAGCATCGAATCAAAGTGGCACGACCATATGTACGCGACGTTGTAGGAACGAAACAACCATGGATCGCATTAATAAATCTCATAGTGGACTAAATATACTTTCAAACGGATGCACGGTGTAAGAACAAACGAAATAAATCATCAAAAGGAGGGTTTTTGCGGATATGGAACAATCTGGAACTTCTACCATTTTGTCTTGTATCTTTTAACTTACTGAGAGATTACGGATATATAGTGGGATTAGCTAATCAGTCTTGTGTTAGAGGCTCGTTATGTCTAGACTCAACTGCATTACATTGCGTTGCTCGTATAATAACTCTTTTCTTAGCTCATTCCATTAGGATTCATCCAATATTATTCATCTCGCGACTGTAACGATTACATGGATTCAACCTTTTCTCGTCCGTCGTTAATCTGTTTCTCACTGGGCTCTAAGACAGTCTACGTTCTCTCGTCTCTACTCAAAAGCATGGTGCATGCCTCTGAATTTCATAGTTTATTTCGTGGAGCAACGCAGAAACGATTACGCAACGGATTAAGAGCGATATCTCATGCCGCGGACTATTGTAGTCGTTTACGACGTATAAATAAAAATGTGGATGATCCTATTGCACTATGGAGACTACAAACTCATGACTGTAAATTGCACGGTGAATCTTTGCAGAATATGTTAACTTTCAGTCGAAAAGTGGTATTCATTCGCAGTGAGAAATATGCTATATCTTCCTCATTGGAAGATGTTTTAAGAGACATATTATAGGAGACAAAGCGCGATTTCATGTGCCAGCTCCACGAAATAGTACAGTTGCGTACATAGCATATAATCTGTCATACGTACAGAGTACGTTGGAAAAATTTCAGAAGCACAATAGCAACATAAAATTTTGATGGAATTACTTATTGCTTGTTTCATAAATATTTAACGCATCAGGTTCAGTAAAGTTCACATTGGGATAGATGAACATCAATCTTTCTTTTGCATATCATTATCATCGTTAACTTATTTAACCCATGAAATATACAGCTTTTTGTTTATTTTTATCTTTATATATGCAAGATTGTTTAAATAGACAGAATAAGAAAAACAAGGCGCCGTTTAAATTAATACTAGTGTTTTTATAAACGTAACGCATTTGATCTCGTGATAGCATTTTTGAAATTAAAATGTAATGTTAATATTAAATTTGAAAATTAGATTCTAATTGTTTTTACATTTAAGTAGATTTTCACTATAATTACAATAAAAATAAGAATTAAAATAAGAAAAAGATTATGAACTTTTTGCAAACTATATGTATATATCGCAAATGCTCATCAATCATATGGTCATTACTGAAGCCTTTCAATTTGAAAAAGGGTCCTTACTTTCTAATTCCCCTACTATGTATCGAACAATTGGTGAATTCAGAACTGTTAGATGAACTGATACAATAAAGTCAAAAATATTAAAACAATGTAGAAAACATAAATATAATAGAAATTTATAAATTAGAGGAACGCGATATATTTGCTAAGTCCATACACTTATTCTGAATCACCCTCTACACATATACTTTCCAACATATCTATATCACTATACGAGTTCAAAGCTTAAAATCATGCAAAGTGGCGACTAGGTGTAATTCACAAAATTTATAAAATATGGTCTTTTTGCTGTGAACAAAATGTCGTACCAACGCGGTAGTCGACCTAATTGCCACTTTGGTTTACCATATTTACTATAAACTCGGAAAAAAAATAAATCAATGCTATACAAATATATAGTTACAGCAGAAATCGCGCAAAAAACGCATCTTGCGACTGAAAATGAAACAGAAAGTCTATGATATAAATAATAAACTTGCTTAATTCTTTGATACACGCTTACACGCTAGATGGTTAATGGAGAGAGAAGTTACTATATGCTTGTCAGATAATGTGCATTGCCAATGGACAGTCGCATGTACATAGTGTACGCGGCCCAATCTTAAGGAGAGACATTTGACTTAAATCGCAACTGTCTGTAATAACTCCACGATAAACGGCGTCTTTAGTATAAAGTAACTCTCCGTATTAACATATACTATAGCGACAATTTCAAAAAGACAGTATCTGATATAAATATATTCGCTGCTCTTTTCCAACATGCATCGCAGCGCAACAAATATATAATTAGCTGTACACGCGTAGCGATAAATTACATTTAGAGAGACGGAATTAAGACATGGTAACACCCGTATAAGGAAACTCCACTTGTTTGTTAGGACCTGTACTCTTAGTTACGTCTAGACGTTTAAAATATAGACTTACGAGTATAACTTGTTTGTTAGAGCTAGAACACACTAACATCCCTTTCATATACAGAAAACATTGTTCAATGTAATCCTTTCAAAATGATAATTCAGTACGCTGAGAAATTTGGCACAGACACTGCCTTTTTGTTGGAATATTCATATCCGATTCACTCCAAGTGATAAAGTTTCGTACAGCGAAGCTACGTGGTCGTATTACTGATGTAACCGTTATTCAACATTTCTGATTTGTTCATGTAGTCTCCCGTGCGCTTGTTGTTTTCCGTTTTGTCACCATTAATCTGAATATCCATAACGTCCACTGAAGGAAATTCTACGTGTAAAGAAGTAATCTCCTTTTTTTCAATGCCTGACATGATTTCAGGACTCCTGTTTTCGTAATCGGGATCATCCCGAAGCTTAGACGGATTTGGGCTATCGAGAAAATTTCGTTTAACTAAACTTTGTGGACTTCCAGGCTTCCCTAGAGAACCTTGACTTACGTTACTGCGGGAAGTACTTTTCTTATATATAAAAGGCGAGCTCCTGACTGATTTAAGGCTGCCTTCTACAAAAGGCGAGTTTAACGTGTCCTTACTAGATACGAGCGAATCTCCGGAGATACCGCCAAATTCATCGAATCCAGCTTTGGGTACTTTTATCGAATTCATGTCATGGAAATTGGAAGTAGCTTTTGAGGTTTCGCCATACGAATCTGCGTATCGTGGACTTAAGGTATTTTTAATACTGCGAGGTTCAAAACTTGCAAAGTCACCAAAGTCTTGACGCAGTGGCGAATCTTCTTCTCCCTCCATTTCTTCCTCCCGTAAATCTTGTAGAGCAACCATTTCTAGATCTCTGTTTAAATTAAATAATTAAATTACATACATTTAATTATCTACATATTAATTGATATGAAATTATATACTTACTGGTCAGTTTGTGGTGAATGCGAATTATTTTGATTTCGAGCTTCGATTCCTTCCGGACTATGATAAAAACTAACATTCTCAAAGTCTTTTATACTAACTTCTTGCAACAACTGCGTCTCGATGTCTATAAAGGTAGGTCTTCTCGTGGCTCTATGATTCCAGGTACGCCTCATTAAATTATACAGTGAGTCAGGACAATTTTCCGGTCGTTCCATAACTCCCCCCTCAATCACATAACGCAATACCTAAAAGCAATACAATAATAATTTAGAGAAACGTATAACAATCAAAAATCATATTCTTGCACAATTTGTATTTACCTGATCATTCGACAAGCCTTGATATGGCTGCGAAGCTAATGTTACCATTTCCCAGAGAACAACTCCGTAGCTCCAAACGTCAGAAAAACTAGTGAATACACCATCTTTCAAACTTTCTGGTGCCATCCATCTGACTGGTAACAGTCCTTTGGACCCCTTTCGATAGTAATCGGTTTCATATATATCTCTCGTCATGCCGAAATCACCAATTTTTACAGTAAGATCTTCGGCTACCATACAGTTACGAGCAGCTAAATCTCTGTGGACGAATTTCTTTGCGGCGAGATAAGACATGCCGTCTGCAATTTCGACTGCCATTTGCAAGATATCTCTCAACGTCGGAGGTTGTTTAGAGTTCTCGCATACATCCGGTCGATGACTTCTCAAATATGTTTTTAAATCACCGTTTACCATCAATTCCATAACTACCAATGTAGGTTGACCTTGCGACACTACGCCCAACAATCTGACAACGTGATGAGTATTAAAAGCCCTTTAACAAGAAAATTATAATAAGTCAGAAAGATAGAAACAGGTACATGTTGCTAGAGAGGAAGTAATTAATTCTTCTTACTTCATGACGGACGCTTCGTTAAGGAATTCTATCCGTTCACGGTCGGTTGCGTTTTCATTTACAGTTTTCACGGCACACCGTACTTCCGGTTTACCTTTCACGACATCCCTGGCCAATCCTTCGTATACCATGCCAAAAGAACCATTCCCTAATTCTCGTAATAATTGAATTTTCTTTCTGGGCACTTCCCATTCGTCTGGTACGTAACTTGTGCTTACATATTCTGGATTCACTGTCGCAATAAGTCGCATACTAGGCACATTTCGCATTGATCTCTTTTTAAATACGTAGAATATTATTAAAGAACTAAACATTATGACAACACCCAATATCGACCAGAAGAAAATCCAGAATGTACCAAATGTACCATATTCCGGTATATAAAAATATTTCACTTCGGTATACGCGCCATTTCCAGCTAAACTCGTAGCTCGTACTTTTACAGAATAATTTCCAGGAGAAAGTTCCTTCAAGACGTACGAGTTGCCCATGTTGGTAAAATCGCGTCTTGTAATACATACCACTGTTGCTTGTATCTATACAATATAGGGAAAAGATTGTATTACAGATGATAGTACGTACAAGATACATTCTAAGTTACTTCCCTCTCTTTTTAAAAAATATTTTTTCATTAAATTCTTCCTTGTTTTTATAACGAAAACATTTACAATGTTCTTACTTAAAATAAATAAAAACTAAAAATTGTGTATTACTCACATTTTTTATGTCAATTCTTTTATATTCAATCTGATACGTGACTATTAGGCCATTAGGTTGAGGTGGTTCGTCCCAAGACAATGTAACTATAGTGAAACTGTTATTCTCGCCAGAAGTCTTTAATTCAAAGGTGTTCGATGGAATATTATCTGCGCTCTCCATAGATAACGTACGGTACGTTTTCATGCTCTTCGTTGAACAATTCTTACTCTTCGTATCATTCCCAACACGTTCTCGGCAAGCTTGAACTTCAATATTGTACGCAGCAAAGTGCCGAAGATTTCTCATAACGAAAGTAAAATTGGTGCTGGGTATTAATCGCTCGAATACCGTGAATGTACCATTCTCCACTTTATCATTAGTACTTTCTTTATCCTAAACATGAAATATCGAGAGTTACATTCAATTTTAAACGACAATATAAAATACTGTTTTACATAATTGAACGTAATTAATGAAATGTTACTATTGATTCATTTCGTATTGATATTTTCACCGTTATTTCTGTCGAAGTTAAATTAATCTCTTAATTGATTTGAATACAAATATACGTGATGTGAAATATAGAAAGAATCATGTTCGAAATATCACTTGTAATAAGTAAAGCAAATAAGTAAATAAAGTGCAGTACTCAATTTTTTTTCATTTTTATATTTGTTTGTTTATACTTAATAATCGTTACTGACGTAGGGAATCTGAAATTTTACCTGATCGCCGAACGTAGACTCTCTGGCTAGATCCGCTGCGATTAACATTTCACTAGTGTGGCGTCTTCTACGCTGCTGCGACAGTCGTTTAACATAAACCTGATTGTGTAACGCATTCTCGAAGGCAATCGAACTGGAAACTTCTTTCTCACGCATCGACTGATCCGTCGTTTCACGATCGGAACAGACGCACGAATCAGTTTTTGCGAACTCCTTCTCTAACTCATTATGCTTCTTTTCTTCCTCCGCTATGACTTCCTCTGGTGGTTTTGCCTCAGGTAACGGCATAGCTAAAATTAGTAGTAATTTATTAATAATGAATTAACTTTATTTTTCACTGTAAAAATATTTACAGTGCATTAAAAAATGTAGCATACTATTATCGTAATAATTATTATATAACCGTGACAACATTAGTATTAGAAAAAAATTCTTTCACATTATTATATTACTATATATTATTGAAAAAATGATTAAGTGATTTGAATTACGTTCGTCACAATAATTCCTCTGATCGATGAAATTCGGATCATCGGGCTCCCAACGACCAACAATACGATAATGCGTTAGATTTCCATTTTTTTGAAGTGGTGGAAACCAGGATATAACCAGCTCGTTGCTAGAATTACTCCAAGTCGATAAGGCTCTGGGAGAGCTAGGCGCATCCGGTAGCGTCGTAAAGTACTTGACTTTACTCTGCGCGCCTGACCTTTCCGTGGCTATGGTGTAAGTCTTAACGTAGTAAGCATACTGAGTATACGGCTTCAGCAGGGTCAGTATGTGAGTGTGATAGACAGGCTCTTGTGATTCCGTGCCGTTGTGGGGCTGCGGCGTTGTGCTCTCAGCGGAAACGTCCTCCACCCGCCAGCCATCACCGCCGCAAGCATCACGGCCATCGTACATAGTTATATTCTGATTAGGCGCTTCGATAAAGTAAACAACGTAACCCAAGAGGGACCTGGTATCGTGATGCGTAAAGGCCTTCCACTCGATAATAGCTCCTCTAGATGACTTCTTGGTGACCTTAGTCTTTAGCTCGGTAACGTTACATGCGACTTTATCTCCATTGCTGCTGGATGCCACATCGTGATCGGTGAACTCTTCCAATTTGGCCTTCTCCCGTAGTTTTTCGATTTCATGCAGACACAATTTCGGATTGAAATGAAAGAAGAGCTTAGCGGGGCCCCCACTGGACAAGATTGTAATATTCGGGTGCGTGTTCCAGTCCCAAAGTTCCTGAAGATTCTGATTATCGAGCACGGCAAGACTATACTTGCCGTTCTCGAGTGTTGTACCGCGTATTACGCGCAGATTCTTCAAAAAATTGAGAGATATCAGCGGGAAGCTGCGGACGATCTTCAAATAGCCATCTATCTCCTCAATCGTGCTTAGGCTATCCTCAAGTTCCTTTACGATGTTTTTGCCACCGCGTATCTGTATCTCGAGGCTACCTGCGATATGTGTACATCCGCGTAATTTTTGTGCCGAAGCGATGCTGTCCACGTTTGCACCAGCACATTCCTTTAAGCACGACTGACCTTCGCACTTCTGGCAGGTTGGGGGCTTACCATGCTCTTCATCTTTCTCCATGTAACCCGGAGGGCACTCGATTACGCAGGTACCATTGAACGGCTTATACGGGCGTGACTTCATAGCATCCGGCGCCTCGCGCGGTTTCTGCATCTGAAGGCATTCTTGCTCTTCGATGCAACGTCGATTCATAAATTCGTACTTGCGTTTTGGGCAACGATCTTTACACTCTTCGTTTATTATCACATTTTTGCAAACGATACAATCATTGGCCGTCGGTCCTGTGCATCCACCTAAACAAAACGGATGACAGCATTCTCCCGTATTGTTGCAAGCTCTATTCTCGCACTTCCAGTCGCATACTATAAAAATAAATCGTTACGTTAAAATAAAATGCTATTTACCGCGTTTTAAATAAATAATAACTTGCAAATTATGCCGATAGATTAATTATATGTGCTTATATTCATTGTACTTGTGGAGGTATTCTAACCAGATGTGTTTATATACGACACTCTTAAAAAGATGAAATATGTAACTGTAAATTCCACAACGTGGAACAACAAGCAGTTAAAATCCTCTAACTAAATTCAAATCGTTTTTAACTAAATTCCAAAAAAGTTTAATATCGTTATTATATCCGTGGTATTTTTTTATAGGAATCTGGTTCAAGATTCGATGAAAGATCTGATGTAATATAATCTGATGTAATATAATCGCAAATATAATCGATCGTAACAGTAACTTACTTTGTTGGCAGTGTTGTCGATTCCAGCACAGAGTCTGATCGGGTTTCGTCTGTCTTGTTGGGCATTTTTTGTCGCACATCGGACAACCATTTGTTGGTTTGTTATCCTGTAAACAAAATACAAGTGCGCTGTAACAATTCTATTTATATGTGCATTTGCACGTAATTCCACTTACAATTTCTCTTGAAATTTTGATTTTTTATTTCAAAATGCCACTACAGAATTATGACTTTTCAACATGCTGCTTAAAGCACAAGTGTTACAGCATGTGAAGCAATGAAAATACATCAACATTTCTAACCTGACGTCTTTTACATGTAGATATATCGTCGGAATCTAATCTAGTCATCTTATTGCCATTATCTTTTCGTATAATTGATCTTATTCTATATTGACGTATTTTATTTTTTCAAAAGCCACGCGAATCAACGAAATGTAATTTGTATGTACTAGGGAAGAGAAACGGGCGCGTTAGATTTTTTTAGAACATAGGAAATTCTTTCACTATCGTGCAAAACTATGTGTAAGAAAGTAAGACAAGACGCAAGACTATACTACGTCGAAGCCGATACGAAGGTCAAAAAACACATTGCGAAAGGCTCGTATTCGATGATCAATACCTTTACCGTTTCTCGCAACGATATGCTTTTCACGAGATATTCGATACTATTTCTGAGCAAAGAGCGAAATTGATTGATTGATCGGCCAAACCAGTAAAAAGGAAAATTTACGCATAAATAATTTTATCGCCATAAATATTTATTATGTTGTATTCATATATTATTCGATCATAAATACGCAGTCCTATAGCTTTACTCACATGATGTTAAAGCGATTTGATCGCTTCAGAAAGTGTATATTGTATCATGGCAAAGCGTTGTATCACCATTATACCATTTCTAACGGCTTCTTTATATGAGTTTTCACGATGCATTACCGCACTTTGCATAACACGCGTTTCATTGTAAAGTAAATGAAGTAATTTACCGCTTCCGCCTGAGTTCTTTTTATCTCTTAACAATTCGATGATACGAAAGACGCTGCGAAGCATGGTGAGTCGCGCACATTGCAGTACACTGGTCAAAAATTGTAACTATACAAAATTCGTGCTATCTTTTCAAAAGAATCTGGGCAACTATCGTAAGCTATTATGCTATTTTAATGTCAGTTGGATGTTGCCGATGTGAATTGCTCGTCGAATGGCGTCAAATAAAGATAGGATTCTCGGTCGATTCGAGTCTTGGACAAACATACTTATCTTAACCATCGAATTTTTCTAATAATAACTTGCCGTCTCTGTTTAAGTGTTGCACTGAGTAATAAAAAAATCGAAGATACTCACCTTTATAAAGTGCCCTCCCTTGCCAGCTTTGGCAATGATATCCCAGTCGATGGTATCGACATAGCATAACGTCGGATTCTTTTCGAATCGGACAGATCCGCGTAAAATGCTGGTCAAAGAATGAAGACCGATTTCTTGAAGATGCATCATCTCGAATGCTACGAGGGCATAATTGATAAAGAGAGAATGACCGCGAATGACCGTTAGATTCGGAAACAGACGACCGACAGTCCTCAGTCCGCTTACCCTGGAAATACAGCAAACAAGTCCAAAGTTAAAATATGCGAATAACCATCGCATAGACTGTCTGCTATGCTAATGAGAAAATGTTTCTTTAAAGCTACATTATCTACAGTATTAACTCTCCGTCTGCAATATTCGCAGAAGCAAAATTTTTCTCAAATTTCTCTGAAATAAAAGGGGACAAAGTCCCAGTTTCCTCATTGCTAAGTTATACATTTTTAAACAAATTTCCATTTTTGTTCAGTTTCAATTTTTATTAAATAAAGGTTTTAAGTTAAAATTTGAGTTAAAAGACCAAAATGCATCCCAAATTGCAGACGGAGGGTTAAATGATTGGTAAATAGTTGTACCTGTATAAAATAAGGTATCCAGTGATCTCGACCAGGTCGGGGAAGCTGAGATTGGCGTAGGCCGATTGCTCCGCTCGATCGATCAAGAGAATTTGTACAAAACCTTCGACCACCCGGCATCCTTCTAGTTTTGAGAATTCACTCACGCTATTTCTTATGTCTATACTTTGGCACACTGCAACAGAGGAAACCGTATCGTGACGGAATTAATAACGCAACAGAGATTCCTACTATGTTAACTATACAATTTGGATCAATAATTGCTGTACACGCTATCATTGACAAATCTCAAAGAAAAAACACTCACTGGACTTGACTATCATAATATTGTCTGTGCTGAAACCGCGAAAGTGCAAAATTAAGGAATCGTGTCCGTCGTGTGTCAAAGTTATTTATCTGCAAGCCTTTGAATTTTAAGAATTTTTAAGATAATTAAACGTTTATTCTCATTTACCATATATACTTTTTTCGAGTTGTTTTAACTCCATACGCACAATATTGACTTTTTCACACAAACTTTTAATTATATATAGTACCAAATGAAATCATAGAATGGCTAATGAAAACTGCTTTGTGTTAATCCGATAAAAATCATAATTGAAAAATCAGTGTAATGTGATTTTTGCGATTGCGAGCGTGTTCTAACAAGTGCCAAGTCACGTCTGGCACGCGGCAACAGCAACGTGCAGCAGTTAAGCCGGTGCATTAAACTGCAGCTTGCTTCCTTGGTTTCGCTAATCGTCGTATTGGAACAGGCGTAACGAAACGTAGTCGAGTCGACGTGCTCGATTTCAACGAGAGACGCTAAAAATACTCGTCGCGCCATCAGCTGCCGTCGAAATCAACAGAAGGAGACGTCGTTCCTCCACTATTATTCGCACGAGCTATATCATTGTCAGAGTCGCTTTATCAAAACCATTTTATCCTAGAGGGATAAGCCACGTATCTGCGAAACGCAAATTCTCCAAGCTTTCCTTCACGGATGCTTTTATAATACATGATGTCTCTTCTAGCGAATGATTGCCTCGTAATATAATTTGCACGAAGAAAGAAACACTAAAATACTTTATGTTATGTGTACACGGAGAGAATTTTTTTTAAATTTACTCTGAATATGGTAGTTTGTGGTACAATACAATATTTTAAAGATTTTTACCGTGCACTTCAGTAAAATTAATCAAACTAATTTTATATTTTATTATAGTTTTATTAATGAATGAGAGAAATTTATATAAAATTTTTCGAAATACAATGTTGTTCCAGGACTACCATATTTTCAAGGTAAATTCTAAGAAAAAATTCTCTCCATATAGCATCGATTTGTTTGCAGAAATATGTTGCACACTCTTCGAAAAATAGTAGAGGATAATAGTGTTATCAGCAATGACTTTCAACACTAACGATAAGAGGAGCCAAACTTATAAATTATTTTGTACTCGAGGATAATTGATGGCGTGTGTTACTGTCCTTCACGAATTATCTCTTGATAATAGAAATTGATAAATGAAATTGTCTAGTCGAAATATGACAATAAAGTCACGTCTTGCTAAACTATTAGTCTAGTCATACGTTTTTTGGCAATGCGCGTTGCCAAAATACGTAAACAACGTGTTCAAATGCAGTAATAACGTTGTCGACAGGTGCACTGGCAGTATTATCATCAGACATTTGTTTTCTGTCACATTTGTCGGTAAACTTCAAGCATTGTCGAGCGATAAGCGATAAAACATCGGGGAAATGTTTATTTATCTTATTTACCATTCTATTAATAATTTAATTCGCGCATATATACGTCTTCTATTTTTTAATTACGACACTGAACAAAGGGGGAGATATAAGATTTTTTAATAAGATATTAATTTTAATTACGTGACTTCCTTCTGGATAAAAACAAAAATCCCTTTCCTTAACTGCAGGTCAGACGACTTATAATTTTTATAAATTTTCGTACATGAAAGATTCGTACTGATAATTATTAAATTAACAATTAATTATATGCGAGTCTCATAATTACTTCATCGTGTAACATCATATACGAGAAAGCATAACGTCGCGCCGCGTCAAAGCTGCTAAAGCCAGCAGCGATGTCGATGGCGACGAAGCGAGACGAAGCGAGGCGAGGCGAAGCGATGCCGTAGAAGATGCGAAGGTTTCATTCATAACGAATTGCACGACGCAGTGCAGACGTACTGGCAACGAGTGTACTATTTGCGTGCGTATAATACATAAGTAGTACGGAGCATCAAAGCGGAACAACATAGAGCACAATAAACCTCAATTTGATGTTTTAAACAATCGAGCTAGTCGAGACAAGAAAAAAATTAAGAAGAAACTTTGTTTCCAGCGAACTTTTAAAATTATGATAAGCAAAGAAAAAATTTCAAATTTTGTACGCTATCTTTAGTACGTGCATTATCTTTCGTCTAATTTTAACTTGTCTTCGTATAATCAGTTACCAATGTAACGAATAATTATTATCTTAAGTTAACGTACACTCTTTTGCAAATAGTAGTAATTAGCGTAGCACAAATACGCTAAATATAGATATGCAGAAACAAATGGATGGCTGTTATGTATAATCAGGTACATTAATATATAAGGTGTTCGGCGTGTGCTCGCATTCATGAAGGTGTTTCGCGATGTGCTGTTCACCGATTCCTTTCATTCTTTGCGAGCATGAAGCGAGCATTGAACCAAACAATTAATTATGTAAGCGAAAAGGTATGCCTTTGAAATATTACAGGAAACTTGATCGCGTTGAGCGCAAGCGCAAGCGCGCCAGGCATAATTGTACATTTTTCGCTTAACACCCGGGTTCCGCTTTTTAACAAAGTTATAAGAATCAGCTCCTTCCGTGTAAAACGCCATCGATCGTATTTCGCAGCGGTAGAAATTATACGTGGAAGTGTGGGGAGGGGAGGGAACGAGAGAGATACGACGCAAAATTGCAAGGTGGCAACACGTGTGTTGCGAGGTTGCACCCGGTACGCAGCCAACGCGCGATACAAAGGAACGGTCGGAAGATTCATCGCTTCTGGGTAGCCTACTTAAGAAATTGCAACGGCCGGCGCATTCCAAACACTTCGTCAAGGTTGCTTAGCCATTCACCTAAAGGCCGAAGCACTTTGGATGCTCTATACATAGACGATGTATAACGATGTGTTCGATGTCTGCGCGTGTGTATCAGCACATTCGTGTGATGCTACCCTGTGGCATTCCTCGGCCCGGTCTACCTGCTTGGCCCGGCTCAACTCATACATGACGATATCAGGCGTGACGCGCCGACAATTCTCGACTGATTGCTACTTTGTATTCTCGATAAACTCACTCGGCCAACCCATGAGACCCAGACATAACGAGATTCTCTGATTTTGACGAACGTGTCGCAAGGAAGCGCGATGCTTCGCGGCCAAGTACGCTATCTTGATCATTGATGCGATACTGCAAACACACTCGACGCAAAAGCGCTCTCTGTGAGAGAGGAACTGGAGAGAGGAACTGGAGAGAGGAAATTTCAAACCATCGTGGTATCGTTACAAGCCCCTTATCTCAGTTCCACTGCCATTTCCATTATTGAGTAAATTGCATAGCTTTAATTTGTAAGCGGCATAGCAAAGTAGACAAGTTCCAACGTGCATAGTATTTCCCTTTAATTGATGATCTCTATATATCGAACCGGAAAATTGCAATTGGATTATAACAATAGCATGTTGGCAGTAAGAGCCGAGAGATCCTGAAACATGCACGCGCGACGAGCCAAAGAGATTACAAACATCAACGTGAGATCGTGTGGAATGTAGTTGTATTATATCCAGAGTTAAACCGGCTGTCCTGACTGGTACGATATATAAAATTGGATACAACAGAGGATTAGTCGAATGAAACGTCCGAAAGATCCGGTGCGGTTTATTTGAATCGTCTTTTTGTGAAGGGTTAATAGAGAATCGAAGCTTTAATTAAACTGTTAAATTAAGATTAGAAACTCTTTGTAACGCCTACCTTAGCTTCAACGTTTAGTTAATTTATGGTTTAACACCTAATGCAATTATTACTGTTATTTCTATTTTATTACATTGCTATTGTATCTTTGACGTGTATATGTCTCTCTCCCTCTTTCTCCCTCTCTCTTTCCGTACATTTTTATATTTATATCATACCATAAATATTTCTTTTTAATGCTCTCTTTTTGTTTATCGCTATAATTACTCTTATCGATAAATAAAGCAAAGATTAAAATTAACAAATTGAAAAGATATTCACATCGCACCGCAATTTCAACCAACAATAAATAAATTATTACAACAGTAAAACAATAAATAAATAAATTAATTAAAGACAATGATTGAAAAAAAATTTTTCCATCAGTTACTTTGCAGATTTCTTTTTACAGCGCCCAAGTTCGTTATCCGTGATCAACACTTTGTTGCAAAAGTCCTCGACTAAACCGGCTGTAGAAATGATGCGCAGCATGAAAGGCAAGCGCGACTGCATGGTTGGGCTGGCTCGATGTGGCGTCAAAGAAATGAACAACGCAGCAGCCAATAAAGAACGCGAACATGTATTCAAATATATTTTATACATTTCGTGCGTCGACCTGCGAGCAAGATATATGAAAATTAATCACGGGTTATAAATTTCTGTGATAAATTTTGTAATTACTCGAACGATAAAAAATAAAAGTATCGGTCCATACGGAAGATGAAACGGTCCTGTGTCACTCTCAGACTCTATACATAGATACGTTGTTGCATGTTGTGATCGATAATTCGGCCAAGGTTTCAAATGTACCATGTTCCTTTAAAAAAAAGAGAGAGAAATCTACAAACTGCGTCACTTCTACATCCAAATTTATTGCACGACCAACCATACTATACTCGAAAAACGTCCATTAATTAATCAAATACCTTTTTTTTTTTAAGTAAAATTGTCCTTGAATCTTAACGTTTGTAAGTTGTTAATCAACGTTAGTGGCGAAAATAATGTGAGTAAAAATATATCGGATAGTCCTGTCCTATAAATAAGCAAATAAGCTACATACGCTTATCATTTTCTCGTACTTTTGCTTCATTAAGTTTCATCAAAAGCCGGAAGCCATCGGCTTGGCGCCAGTCGAACCAGCTACATAGAGTCCGTGTCGTATCGTGTGCTGCGCTATTGTGCGACCGAGCACAGCGAATCGTGGCCGTCTTCTGCGCAAAATACGTTCATAGCTCGATGATCTAAAAATAGATTTTTGCTACGTTTTGCGCTTTTCTCCCGTGTCGTTTGAATCTCGATGAGCCTTTATGACGACGCAAAAACGATGGCGATAAATTTATTAAACCCGTCAATGTCATACGATCGCGGTGGTCGCATTAAGGATGCATCGTAAACTTATTAACACGAAGTGCGTCTTTACGGCGCAGACAAATGCTTCGTGAGGTACACGGAGTATTCGTAGCGCCAGGTGCAACACGCGCCGGAGGTCAACGGAACCCTCCCTGTGCCTTTCAAACGCGATGCCGGAAGTCATCGTCTAGACAACCCGCACTCTCTTTTCTGATTCCAGCCTTCGCGATGCACATGATTGCCTAAAGGCATCTTTGCATCGCGATTGAAATTTCTGCAAGCTGCGGCATTCCGGTCTCCCCTAACATCAAGGCAGGTACCTTTACCACCACGCCTATGATTATTTTGTGGTCTCACCTTTTGGTTTGTGAAGTATGAGATATTCTGCGCCCAAATTCTCGTAACTTGTATAAACTATATCACTACGGCTGAAGAGTTAACTTTGATCAAAGTCCGCCATGTCGATGCATTCTGGAGCGATTAAATATCTAGGCTGCATTGACTTTTGGCGCGTGACGTAAGCCCGATTAGTTCACGTGTTACAGATAAATTTGTCGCGGTATCTTGTCAATGTATTCATACGAATCGTCGGCCTGTTAGTCTTTTGAATGAACGGATATCGTTAAATAATGTCACCGAACGACTTCCGTCTCCACTCACCATAAAGAGGCACGCCACTTAATATTCGAGCTGACACGCCTTAATTACATCAACCTTCCCCATCCCTCCGATTCTGCACTTCTCCTAGATTATCCTTCCCATTCCTTTGCTCTCTCTTCCGTGTACGATCCCGATAACTTCTTCCCCTCGTCAGTAAAGCACCTTCCATTAAGTTCGCTAGATGTGAGCGTAGGGAACGATATTCATAGTTGTTCCTTAAGGAATAAAGATTGCTTATTTATACATGGATGTATCTGCAT
Organism: Mycetomoellerius zeteki; assembly: GCF_001594055.1. Lineage (NCBI taxonomy): Eukaryota > Metazoa > Arthropoda > Insecta > Hymenoptera > Formicidae > Mycetomoellerius > Mycetomoellerius zeteki. The sequence goes on from NW_017257198.1 coordinate 1,219,568, forward strand.
CCAGGTTAGGTATAAATAAGAAATTTTTCTTCGAGAAGCGCTATGAATATCGTTCTAAGACAAATTTATCAAAAGCACAAACGAAATTAATATAATAACGAGGAACCTCGCAGATTCAAATAATTGCATAATCTTTCACGAAAAAAAAAAAAGATTAGCTGCCACAGCTAAAAATTAGGTATGGCAGCCAAATTCAGTAGCATTATATAGACACCTAACGTCGTATCTGCGAGGTCTAATTTCCATTAGCTGTAAGGCCTATATATTATCATCGTAATAGACAAGCATTTTGCTATTATGTCGATGTATTGATCATTGCAGCAAACGTTTTCTGTGCAACAGACAATTTGGTAGCAAGTACAGTTTCAGCAAACCATATTTAACTGTGGTAGAGACAATTTTCTTTTACAACAGCATATCCGATAACTGCGACAACTAACTTCATATTGCTAAATAAATCGATCTGTAACAGACATGCATATTTTGCTATCACGTCCTTATATTAACTACAGCAGCAAATCCTTTTTATGTAGCAAATTTTTATTTTTATAGTTATATAGCGAATTCATAGCTATAGTAGCTAATGAAATTTCAGCTAATCAGAATTAGCTGTAAACCAGAAACATTTTTTTTCCGTGTTGCTGAATTGTATATCATTGTACTGCAAAATTTGATTATTTAATGCCCGTATTCATAGTCAGACCTTGTACTTAAGGCTTCCTTAAATTTATCTTTAGATGCTCAGTAGCCAATGAAATAATTCGTAGAGTATCTGAAGATAAATTTAAGGAAGCCTTAAATATAAGACCCGACTATGAATACGGGCAATGACGTTCTAATTCAGTCCGATTCCGGAATAAAAATGTGCAAATTACTATAGTAATTGTATACAATCCACCAGTTGCGCATAGGATTTTCCGGATGTTCTTCTCGATTACGCAGAATGTAAATCGAACAAAGAAAAACCGAACGGAAAATTTAAAAAAACCAATTATACAGAATATAGTTTCATCATATGTTAGATTAAATAAAGGAGATGCTTGGGAAAAAAACACGCTCGCCTTCCGTTATAACGTACAAGTAATGACATATATTTGTATAATTAATATAATTACGTTGCTTGTTTACCTTAATCTACGTTAGCGATCAATGTTTAAATATGCCATCACTGGCACACGCTTTTCTTATTTACCTTATTTCAACCAAAACTAGTAGAAGAGGTAAATATAACGGTAACTTGCCGCTCGAATTACCTTCCTGGCAACTCGATATATGCAAGAGGTTAGAGACGACTACCATACCGAGTAGACGGTGCGGAAAATTCACGAAAGTGTTTTCGACTTGATTCGATGGTGAAAGAGAGAGAGGAGGGAGGGAGGGGAGAGCAGAAAAGGGAGATGACGCCGTGCAAGCTGGGACGAACGAGGGTCGAGCCATTTTTGCATCGCATCGCGTCGCAGGAATGATCTGTTGTTCTCACGACGAAAGTGACCTGCCTTTTTATGGCGGAGTATGCGGTCTGTCCTCTCTCTTTCTTTCTTCTCGAACCATTTTCTCTTCGTATTCTTTCGTTGCCTCTATTCTCTCTTTCTCGTCCGTTCTTTCTTTCTCTCGTCTGCTTTTCACTCTTCTTTTTTCCAACAATAACACCTACTATCTCTCGGGGAACATATCATCGAATTAGATCGATTTTTGACTTGAAATATTTCTTTGGATCAGCAAGGATCTTTTTCAAGAAAAAACAGGATGGATAGACGAATTCTCTATCTATATTCGGACACGAAATAATTTACCAGCGCGGGCGTATTTACATGAAACTTTTTAAATCCATTTCAACTGTTTTATCGTTATTCTTAGAATAACTTTGACTGTAGTAGAAAGAAAATAGTATCAGGTTATGGCAATGAGCACATAACGATAGCAATGTGGAAATTCAGTCTTCGAAAACAGCGCAATAAAAAAATATTTTTCTCTCACATCATCATGCCACATGAGAATTGCAACAATGCAGCGTAAAATGAGTTCATTATCCTCGAAATATGCATGCTTCGAGAAAATGGATCCAACTTTAAGAATGCTTCGTAATATTGGTACAAGTTGGAAAATATTCTTCGTTATACAAGCTTAATAAATGTATAATCTCATTTTTTAAATTAAAAAAGTACTGGTAGCATCATATTTCGATACTTTCGTGTTTATTATTATATATATAAAATGATCAGTTATCTGTGTTTCAACATTATGTTTTCGAAAATATCCACTAATGATAAAAAAATTCGTCTTATTATTTAAAAAAAAACTTTATTTGGAAAATTAATTGCTAAAATTTATAAATCATAATTTTTATTTTATATTATCCTTTATTATATTTTCTTTTTCTTTAAATATATAATAGAGCAAGTTTACTTTCATCTTTATTGATATATCCTCTATTGAAATCAACAAAGTATGTTAGATATTTGTGATCCCTAAAATCTTATCGCCCGAGGTACGTGCCTCTAATGCCTATATTGACAAGTCTGACGAAATGATTAATCGATCATCATTGTACATTCAATTTTATTTGCCAATGGTAACCCATGCGTCATCGTGTTCCAAAACTGACGAAAAGTAGATTGTTGCCTATGTTCAGCTCGTAGCTGATTATGATTGACATCTTGAAATCGTTTTGAAAGACATTCCAGAACATGTGAATCATTTCCTGACTTTTGAAATACACTATAGATACTCTGTACAATCTCTGGGGACGGAACATAATCGGATTCTACAAACATATAATGTAATGGTGTGTCTGCATCTTTGTCATTTTTTCGCCTTAATTATTTAACAAATCATTTAGACTAAATCTATTGTTTTGATTTCATATTTCTTTCGATAGAGAGAAAACATGCAAGGAATTTGCTGTTATTTCAGCTGTTATTTAACGTTAACACGCGGAAAGAACAGTATTTAAAAATTTAAATACAGATCTGAAAATAATTTTATTAAATTATCAAAATAATTATGAAGGACGTTCAGGCTAATAACTAGAAGATCGAAACTTTATACAGCATTGCTCATTATGCTTGAGTTTCTTACATAATTATTTTTATCCGACAAAATTATGTTCAGATATGTATTTAGCTAAATTCTTTAGATATTTCAGCAAAATCGTCCTTCCCATGTAGACACGCTTAATATTATCAGAAATTCTACCTTAACTTACATCGATCGTATAAACGAGATATAATTAATCGATACATCATTCCGCAGACCGGCAAAGGATAGTAATTAAAGAATCAGCAATCTTCCCAACCTCTCGGGGCAAATTACATACGGACTGAATTGCAATTATAAGGATGTACTCCTTACGTGGTATCTACAATAAAACAGTAAGCCTTAAGCCGTAAGAAATTGACCAATCATAGTCGATTATTCTCCTCACATTCGACTATAGTTGGTCAATTTTTTACGGCTTAAAGCTCTATTGTAGACACCAATTTAGACGCGTTCACATCGTCGAGACTCGCCGTCGCTTTATATATCGCAAAGCAAGCTTACGAAGCGTAGGAGAACTCAGACTTCTAGGAATGAACGGTAGAATCTGAGGAGAACGGAATATAAAACCAGTCGCGATAACCTCTCGGATGCAACTCTAAAACATGCTCATCCGCGATTCATTCTTTCTCCTCAATGCCTTTGGCATTATTCTTCTCTAACGAGCGTAACGTTAATCCTACATGAATCATCTTCGCTAGCAATTAACGATGTTCTCTCTGCTTAACGATGTTCTTCTTATTTTAATGTATAGAATGCTTAAAGAGATGTCGTACATCAATCATTGATTAATTGTCACTTAAACGACAGATTTTAATGAGAGAAGTTTCACGATCGTGTTTCGTGTAACGTAATATCGGCAATCAATAAATATTGTTGAAAATTCTCTCGAATAAATGAACGAATGCACAGTGAAAATGAATCGAAACATTGTGTGTGATTTTACGAATTGCTAGCATGGCCTAAAGGACAATTTGTTCGATAATAGACTTGTCAGTTATTGCGGTAGAGCCGTATTAAAATCTCGTTATACATACAGAAACAACACATCTATAGTCTTGAATTATTTTAGTTATCGCCGAAGAATTATCATTTCCTTCAAAAGGTCACTTGTTCACATTTAAATGCAAATGAATAAATATAAAAATTTCTGACTCTCTCTCTCTCTCTCTTTTATGTTTGATTAGTAGCTGATTAGCGATTTATAATGTAAAGTTAACAGAGAAACTGTTGCACCATTGAATATATAGTTTTACATGTTATTTGTAAACATACTAAGTAAGACACACATTGTTAATTCCATTTTCGTGTTACATTACATACTACATATCTGCATCGTTAATTTGTCACTTGTTACAAATGTCACTTGTCACAAACATAAAAAAAAAAGTCATTCTGTTACAAATGTGACGTGAAAAGTCTGCGTTATCGCAAGCCGGTTATGGAACCCGGTTTCTTTTTGTACACGAATCGTGACATATATTGGCTTAAATATCGGTGAATGAAATCTCTATGCCTCTTCAACGTTCAAGTAGTGCAGATGCGTAATTGTAAAAGTACATATACGTAAACTGAAGTTTGATATAAGTAAACTGGAGCAGTTTTCTTTTTTCGTTCAACTACAATGAAATTTTGCTCCAGTCAGTCATTGATAAGTTATAACGAAATCCAGATTCTATTTGGAATAAATATGCGCATATCATAATCGTGAAATTTTAAGCGAAGAAGTTTCGTCTGACCTGCTGCTTTGTGCTGCATTATACATGATCTAACAATACGGTTCACGCTTCGCGATGCTTCGTTGTTTGAAGATTTGTGAAGCTTTACGTAAACATAATATGGAAGTTTAGTCAATAGCGTGATGGCCAGCTGTTGATCCACACTTTAAATTTTAAATGCGCATTTGAGTTTCTTTTTTGCATGGATCAATTTGTGTAATCGATATATGTATGTTGGTAGTATTTTACAAACGAAACCTATTTTTTGCCACATGTGACAATTTAAAATATTAAATTATTTAAAGAAAAAATTTAGATATCAATAAGCGTAATAATGATCTTTTTAGAATATGGATCGATTTAGACTGGTATTCGTAGTCAATTTTTATATTTAAAACGGTCTCGAGTACAGTCTTGAGATGTTATAAGTCAATCACAAACAAACCGATATTCATAGTTGATTTTTAGGCCGGTATCCGTAGTCCGTTTTTAATTTCAAGACCATCTCAAGCAATGTCTTAAGATGCTAATACGGCTGTCTGATTGGAGATGGTAATATTGGCTCTCTGATTGAAGACCATGTCGAATCTTGAGCAACGTCTATGGATTCCGCCCTTACACTTAAGATTGGCCTTAAATACAATCTTAAGAAGTTACGAACCAATCAGAGAGTCGTATTAACAACTTAAGATATCATTTAAGACGATGTTGTAATAAGAACGGAACTACAAATACTGGCCTTAAAGTGCCACTTAAGCGAATATAGGAAAAAAAGGATATATTCACCTCCGTTGTCAGGACCGGTATCGTGCGCTGCTGCGAGGTCGGGTACCGTGAGTATCAGGAGAACAATCCAGAGGAGCCTCCGCCATTCGGTCGATTTGAAATCTCTGTAGAATCTAACCGAGAAAATCCATCGCACTACGCTCGAAGCACATTTCGCGGACGATTCGCGGAGCGGAGTTCTATCGCACCTCAAAGTTCTGTCGCGCTTTTCAATAGTCGTTTTCGAATTATTTGTCAATAAATCATTTTTGTCGCGTTTTCGTCTCGATCGATCAGCCATGTGGCTATCCCCTGTCCACATCGCGTTCATCGACTCGTAGCCCGTTTGCCCGCGAAGACGCTCGCAAAGATCGCACGCTGTCGTCGACGCCGGTGACGGCAGGAACGATATGCCATCGTCTTTCTCGAATACGCCACAACTCGATGACGGACAGTGGCAGTGGCAGGTGGTAGAATTAGCCTCCGAAAAAGAGGATGCAACGACGCTTGGCTCGTCTTCGTCGAACGTCGCGCCACGAAGTCTGCGCGTATAACACGTGGCCGAAGACTTCATCTTCGTCGGAAGAACGAAACTTGTTTTCCCGACGGAGAAAAATGATTCTACGTTCTCCGCGAATTCAGAGTAAAAGGGGTAAAGCGTCACGTTTCGCTCGCATCTCTTCGCCGTCGATGCGGCCAATCAGCAGCCTCTTCGGCGTTTCTGCCTGTTTGTCTTGCGGACGTACGAGCGAACGGAGGGCTCGAGAGTCAATGCGGCCACAACTTCGACGACGATCGCTCGAAGACGTCGGAGATTTCTTTTTTTTTCTCTCTCTTAACGTTGTCCGTAACACGTTTGTCGGCTTCGTTTGACCCCTTCGTAACCGCGCGAGAGACTTCGTGGGCGTACCACGAGACGAAGAGACCGCACACGCACGTATGCGATATATCAACCAACTATGCTGAAAGATTGGCACCACCAGCAGGTCATCACACCAGACGGCTCCATTAAGTGTGCCGAACGCGTACCGATTCGAGATTCGCGAGTTGATAGGGAATCTTGACACTGATCAGTGCACACTCCTCACCATGCTGATGATCCTGCCTTCTCGGCGATATCTAGACAGTCTATCGTCCTGGAATGAAAAAGAACGCACAAAGTTATACTTTGTAAATGCGGTTGATGTAATCGTAGTATTACATTAATTTTTATGGCATTAAACGAGTCGCTTGATGTCATTTTTTAAGGAGTTACATTAGCTCATGCGTAGGTTTTTATTTGAATTTAATCAAAGAAACATCTTGAAGTATTAATTTTCGTACTTGTTAAAGGATAATGCGAGCGCACTTCACGAAAAATGTATATAGACCTTGAGATGATGACTGGAAATTATGATGATAGCTTTCGCAAAATGCTTACGTAGTCATCAATAAATGTAGTAGTTATACTTAGTCATTATTTATAATGTATAGCGATCACTGGCGCCAAGCGTGTGTCACGTTTATTATGGTCATTATGTTGAAAAAAATGCTTCGTATAGATAAATTATCGTAAATGAATATTGTGTGCGTCCATTCAACGAACAGTCCGCGCGCGTAATAACGTGATATAAAAAAATGTACCTCGTTATGTGAATTGCAGCTAATTATATGACTGGATGACGACGTAAGTTTCAAACGTATCTGAAAAATAACGTTGTTGCGCGTTGCTACTTTGAGGATATTCGACATAGCTCCGTCTTATCGACTTGAAATTTATTTATTAATTCATACGAATACGCACGACGTTCTTACACAATAATATTTTTGCATGATAACACCTTAACTCACAAATAGTCAAGCAAGAAAATATTCGTTTTTCCTGTGCAATTATTTATTATAAATTATAAAACTGCATTGAATTTAGTGAATGAATTTAGTGCCTGTTTCGAAATTTAAACAAGAACTCGGTAGAAGAGCTCATTTTAAATTACTCCGTTTCTTTGTGCAAGATTGTGGTAACGATACGCGAAGAAAAACGACCAGATGGTATCTCCAACAAAAATTGAATTTAGCTGACGACTGAATAAATACGTTCGATAAATTGTGCGTATTTTCAATCGACGGATTTTTCTTCGATATTTCGCGAGAAAAGCGCTTGTTGAATAACGAACATTTAGCCCGAGGGTTTCGCGAAATTAAATCAAGCCTGTTTATTCAAAGTTGCTATGAATATTCTCTTGCTATGTTTTGCTACAATTTTTGACGATAAATTGCACACAATAGATTATTTATATACCGTTGGAACATCAATTGTGCATAAATAGTTTATGTATGCTAATTTCGGATGACTGTCGCGAGTATCACATGCACTCAGTTTTATGCGCATTTTTATGAACCGCAACACTCTATACATTTTTATAATTCTTATCCCGTGTAGCGGGGTCATGACACTTCGTGACAATATCTTCACAACATATTTATAGCGACGCGGTGGTGTAGCGTGTGCGATAATGTCTGTGTGATTTACAAATTATCGAATAAGCTGGGGTGCTCGAATCGACGATGCAACCGCGCTCGCCATAGCAACACCCGTATCGTCGACGTATAAAACTGTCGGGCACAAAGTAGACTCAGCAAATGTCGAGACCTTGCCTCATATACTTTGCCTTGTCTCGACGAGAAAACAGCATGATCCCCGTTACTAAACTCTTCACAGAAAAGTAAACCCTAAGCTCTAAGAACCGCACGACCAACCACAATTGTGGTGCCTAGATGCAATATTCGCGTTGTTTACGATGCCGACAACCAATATGTCAAATAACGCTGCTTTTCATTATGCAGGAAGCTGTACATATAGTTATAAGAAGGTATACTAACAAAGTAAAAGAGAGAAAGCAGAAATATACGTACTATTCTGTTGGATAATGACGCTACTTTTTAAAAAATTATTATAATTAAATATCACTACAATTTTTTTAATGCATTATATAAAAGATGTGTGAAACAAGATAAATTTAAAATATTTCGTTCCCGTCGCAGTAACTTCTTTGAATTAAAATTAATCATTTGTAATTTATCTGTTCTATAACCGTTTTACATATCTGATATTGTGGTTAATTATAATATCCCGAAATCATAATCGCGTAGGTAAATAATGGATTTTTCAGTCCGAAGAAACGTAATATTAGAAATACACTGTAGGGAATCGTAATTCGCCGTGTCGACGGGAGTGAGACTAGCCGCGCGATCCCACGGACGGTTAAGTGGCTGCAAAACAAAAAATTTGGAGCGTCTGATCGCATGAACATTGTCTTGCTTGCCGTGACTCTCGGGTTAAGTAACATAATTTGATTAAACGTAGATTTCTCTTAATAACAAACGGTAATTGATTTATTGCGTATATAAAGAGGGTCACTCACGCTGTCACCCGTAACGAGATGTGTACGCTATGGCACGCGGGATCGAGAGATTCGATTGTACCTCTACGATCGCGACCTGCTGCAAATGACTACTCGCAAACATTTTCGATTTACGATTCATTGAATTTGTTTTCGATCCAATCGTTTTCTATATAACATTGCTTCACACGCATTTTGCGCTTACTACGCGAGAAGAAATTAGCATTTGCATCTGTGCAGATTTGCATTTATATTTTCTACAGCACGGAAAAGTTACAGACGCACGGGAATATTTATATCCTATGTAAATTCGATCTCACTAGTTAAACACAAACAAATCACTTCTATTTTTGCTAATAATCAACTTCATATAGGCTAACGGGTCTTTCATTTCCGAGAATTGTAATCATCTGTGTATAATCATTTAGCGAACGATTCAGTAGATATTATCTCGTACAATCTTTCAGTAAGATTGCCGCAACGTTGTAATCTCGTCAATTTCGGGTACAATATTATAGCAAAATTATAGGGATAAAGTAACGCTCTCAATTACGAGTCATTTCTCATTATTGCTTGTACAAGCCTTTTGCAATATATAAATATATATCTACAAATTAGTTGATAAAATTAATTATTACATAAATATGTATTATCTACGATTTTCGTCAACGGATGTGTGAATACACATTTATAATATTATAGATAATAAATTTTTGTAAAAATCACTCTAACCTTAAATAGCCCATAATTGGGACCGTCACTTTATAGAATTGGTTCTTATAGAATTGGAACGAATTCTAAGATTGCAGCAATATGCAAACATTTAAAAAATATCATATTACAATGCAAGATTTTGCTGATGTAACAAAATACAACACATTTCGTGTAGGTGTAGTCGTGTAGAAAATACTCACGCAATGTGCGTAGGTCCACCACCTACGCCGTCTTATTCTTAGTTTTATTTGTAGTAAGCGAAGACAAACACGACTCGAAAATGCGTTATGGAACGACACGTTTGTTATCGTGACGAGCCACCACTAATTTCACGCATACATATGCTTAAAAAAATGTCTAGTATAATTTTAAATACCAAAGACTTTATTTTTAAATTAGCGAAAGAAGCGTACACGGACGAGCTGTATAATTATTTATGATCTCCAAACGCACTATCTTCCAATACTACCGTGTCTCCTGATCTTTGAAACATCTCTTTCTTGAGATATCAACGATATGTATAAATATTGACAAAGATAATCTGGCTATATGTAATAATGCGAACCTGCAAATTGTAATTGGTTTTTCATTATTCGTCTATTCGTATGACAAATCAATATCAAATCGAGAATCGCTTTTGCCGAGAAATAGCTAGCTAAATCGTGAAACGATAAGCAAGATAATCCGGTCGGAAGCTGATGGAGGTTTAAAATAATCGAGTTCCGGACAGCGCAAAATCCTTTTTGCACGGTGATCGACTATCGCATCAAAACACGGGGCGTTGCTCGTCTACAACTGTACGTGCATCTCGTATGTATATACACCACGCATTGCCGGCGTCGGCGGCACGCGAGTATATATCGCGTGCGTAATGCGTGTAAACGCAGCGAACCGGCTCGAGCGGGAGGAACAAGGATGCATCGGGAGAACGATGTAGTGGGGAACACCGGGGGCGACGTGAAACTCGAAGAGGGGCACCGTCGAAGATGAGGGCGAGGGAGAGGAAGCGAGTTTCATTCACCGCCGCCACTCGCCACGCCGCCGGTCCGAGTCGCCGTCCCGCGTTCTACTACGAGGTATTTGTGCTGTCGCATTTACAGGTTCGCCGACACCCACCCACCGATCCATCGACCGCTAGAGTCCGTTCTTTGCCAAGCGTCGCACCGTAATCCGTTTAGTTGTCAATTGAATGAGGTGTAACCGAGGAAAGGACGGCAACACGCTCGTTGCGCTCATACCAATCGCGAATTAGTCTACCTCTAATTGTCACGATCTTCGCGGTTTTTCGCTTTCGCAGGTTGTTTGCTATTTTTGCTATTACGTAACACCACTCGAAGCGTTTTAGAACGCGTAAGAGCTTGTATGTAGATTTTTTTGTTATGTTGTAACTTGATGCAATACTGGCGCAACGATAGCGGCACGATCGATCGATGTACCGAGGAAAAATGTATGCAGTTAATTGGATGCAGTTATAATCAAGTACGTTGCGGGTTTGCAGTAGATATGCGATGCGGACGTAGATACCATTTAAAGAACGCAGATACGATAAATGATATCCTATCTAAATGATATTCTATCGAGAAATTGAATTAAACCTTGTCGCGAACTAATATAAGGAGACAAAAACTACACAGTCAAGGACGGTGAATGATTTAAAAGAACACTGATACGATAAATGATATCCTATCTAAACGATATTCTACCGAGAAATTAAATTAACTTCTGTCTATTTGAGCCTTTGATCTAAAATGTAATTAATTCCCTTACAAATATTTTATTTAAAATCTTTTCTTTGATATTTGATGTCTATTAATGTTTTTTTTTTTTGTGAATTTTTTTATTTTTTAGAGCTTTCAATCGTATTAACCCAAACGATATATGATCGTATAGTAAATTTGAATAGATCATAATCTGCTGTAATAAAGTTAAATATCGTCGCGAATTAATAAGAGGACCAAAACTACACAGGACGGTGATCGATTTAAAGAACGATACGATAAATGATATCCTATCTAAACGATATTCTATCGAGAAATTGAATTAAATGTTTTCTTTCCGCGAACTAATAAGACAACAAAGACTACACTGTCAAGGGCGGTGAGTGATAGCACGTTTCTCCTTGTGCTCTTTTAAAAGTACGTTTCATAACGCGCCAAGTCGCTTATCTTTCTTCCTCGTTAAGCGGTGCTTTCGTTCTCATCATCCTCCACCGAACGTCGCGCTGATATTTTTGTCTCTTCATCGGCCTGTCGGTCCCTTCCACGAGGACAAACTGAATGGAAGGAGATGGTCGATCGACCACCGTTCCCCGCTGCACGACACGGTTCGCAGACTTCTACGCGTTCGTCGTGCTATCTTCGACCAATCCGAAGACGAGAACGGCATACGCTCGCTCGAACTTACGTTGTAGTACGACCGCAATGCTCGAATTTGCGGTTTCATTCTTACTGTTTATTTGCACATTTTTGTTTGAGGCCGGAATCAGACTATGCATTGAAGATTGAGATTGAAGATTGAAAAATTCAAATTTGACCAATCGAAATGAAAGAAGCTAAAATTTCTTTGTTCTTATTGGTCAAATTTCAATCTTCAATCTTCAACCTCAATCTTCAATGCGTAGTCTGATCCCGGCCTGATGTCGCCATTGCCAATTCACCGTCATTATTATCCCTAAAATCGTTATGTTCCACATACATCGATGCAACTAATAATAACTTCTCTATTTTCCTTTCTCCGATCCTACTAATATTAAATCATTTAGACACACGTGATGTCTCCGCTGATTTAAACTCGCCAATAAAGAGATCATCACACTTGCTATTTTTTCGTTTCAACTTCTTTCCAGCTGACTCTTTTATCGCACACACTCTCGTTCTTATTTATTACGGAGGGAGATATCGTCATCTAATATCATCGAGGAATATATCTCTGCTGCTTGTCATGTCACGACGCTGTGTCATTAAACGGTATGACGATCAGCGTAGCTTTCTATACGGTGAATCAAATGCCTCGAGATACGAAATTAATATTATCGTAATCACTTATTTTCATACCATGTTGCGATTATTTTCCTTATTCAAACTCAGCAATTTCTAAAAATAATAAAATAGACGGTTTTATCAATATCAATTAGCTTTGACAAATTATACCCAAGCGAATCGATTTTTTTTTTTCAGTTGCATAATTGTAGGAAACGATAAGTTAATGAAATAGAAATTAATCTTTCTGTTTCTAAGAAAGATTACCAACAAGCAGAATAACTATGCAGAATATCTTCGTATACCAAACGTTATCGCACGATGTTTGAAACATGACGCTTCCTTTGCAGTCCGAAGGTCGTGACGCTATTGCTGTCATCGTGTATGTGTGCGTGTGCGTCAGAAATATTTTTCTTAAGACTAATTATGATTATACTTACGCGTCGTAATGTTTAATAAAACACTTCTAAAATAAAAACACGTTTTGGCAAACATCGGAGGCAGTAACGAATCCTAATTTATAGTATCGCGGTCGATAAAACCGGCGCAATGAGATAGAACGTTCTCATTTTCAAAAAGCGACAAATACGACTATCGCTTTATCACACAAACAAAATTACGCATTTCACGTATGTGCCAAAAGAGAGCGTGACGATTTTCTATTCAATTGTCAATGATTTTCGTATTTTCGAATAATCCTACTGAATAATTGTTAATATGGCTCAATTAGAATAAATCAATAAATAAAAGAAGGGCAACGAGCCAAGGCGATTAATCCTACTGAAAATATTTCTCACGATTCTAATCTAACGACTATCAAATCGTTCATTAAGTACACAATTTATTTCCGAGAGATCGTTAGCATCGATTCATTCATAATGAGAATTATATAAAACCAGAATATATAATTATTAGATTACGATATGATAAATATTACACGCAATCGACATGGCATCCACTTTTTTAGTGTATCCGCAGTACTATAATTAAATTTAAATGCGATGATTAGCGTAATAACGTAATATACATTTTTTTCTGCCTTTTAGAATCGACAATTGATTCAGTTATAATTATAGCATTCATGAATTTTACGAGTAATTTCCTCGCAATTTTCAACAAAATTACGTGCTCGCAAAAATATTACGACATAACAAATTATCGGAATTCTCTTCGTATTATCGCAATTAAATTTTGTACATTTGTTTGTTATTTATATAAATAGCGTAAAACAAGCTGTGCATAATACATTTCAAACGTTATACCTCCAACAGTTCCAAATGAAAATAATGCGTTCCAGAGCGCGCCAGAACGATACAACGTCAGCGGCTAATTTTGACTTCCCATCTTGTAACGGCGACACGATTACGAAGTAAAATCGACGCAATTACGTCAGTCGCATCGAGTATCGGGGAGATGTCTACGCGATAAGAACCGACGTTGTTAGTAGAACTCGAATGAATTCGCACCTGATAATTGAGAATCGTTGCTGTCCGAGGGTAATTGACTGAATCAGGGCGTAGGTGGATTGGCGAGGAAGAAAGTAGCGGGAAGGCAAGGAAGCGATACTACGCCGCAGTATAAGGGGTGGACGATCGATGCGAGCCAAAACATTGCCACATGCCTAACCGTACGAAATTCGCTGTATAAAATTCCTCCGCTGTGTGGCGTAATAATACGATTTCGCATATATCTCACGATAAAGTCACAACAGACGACGAGAACGTCTACGTTCGTTAGAAATGCGATTGATCGATCTCCCATCGTTCGGGCTTTACATATCGCCTTATATGTTATCGGCCTTCGAGTACGGCGGTGACGTGCCGTGTGTGTGACGCATATAAAACAGGGAATAAACAGTGAAACAATGCCAAAATTCTCACGAGTTCGAGACTTAGGCGCTTCAGAATCACATTACGTTATTACGACGTTAACGTGGGCGTGTCGAGTCATTTTATGTTAGGTCAGCTAACTTTTTGGCTGCCGGATCGCATCACCCAATTTTTGTAAATATTACATTAATAATTTAGAATTATTATACAATAATAAAAAAATTAGAGAATAAAAAAAGTTATTGAATTCTTCTTTGAATATTCTTCTCACGGTGTTGATTCAGCAAAGTGATATACGCTGTTGATAAATTAAGCTGTTCTTAAAAAAATACGAAACGAATTGAAATTTCGTATCCGAGATATAACTCGGCAAAGTAATGGATGAACACTCGCATAATATACCACATAACGTCCGTGATATTGCGTCGCGAAATTGATTCGCAGACTCGTGGAAAGCCGTTAGAAAGCGGATATAATATGCATTGGAATGCGCGAGGTAATGCTTAATAACGAGCTGAACCGTCCGATGACTACTAGTTAAGATTACTACTGGTCGTGCCGCGTGCTCGTGTCAGAACGAGAAGTTATTCTCTTCGACAAATCGCGACTATTGTACTGAGAAAAATATCCGATTGAATTAATTGGAATTCTTGTTACAAATCAGAACTTCTGGTTGAATCTACTGAAATTCTAGATGAGTAATTGGAATTCTGACTGATATAATTAGAATTTTCTAGTCTATTTTCAACCAGATATTTTTTCTCAGCGTGGAACGCTTGACTCGATGCTTGATAAGTATCGTGAAGTAAAATTAAAAATTGAGATAAGCGAGAGGTATTTAACGGTCGCGTCAGGACCGAGCGAATTTCAACATGGAAAATACGCTCGAGACGAGGAAAAGAATCAGTATTTCTCCCCGCGGTATCGACAGGCTCCTATCTACATCCTTGTTAAAGTTTATCTCTCCGGGAAACTCGGACAATGCAATGGATTTCCGAGTTTCCGTCACAATACGCGCATCTATTCAAACCGCAGCCACTCAAGGTTCCGATCATCTGCTCCGACGCACAGAGAGTTCTAAGGAAACCTATCGTAGGCGACGATGCACGTGCGCGAAATAAACGTGTGGGACGACTGTGCTATGATAACTGGAACCTCCGCTCGATGAAGACGGTTTTCGTTACTCGAGAATGCGTCGAGTTACAATGACCAATTCTAACGCGCAGCCGCGATACACTCGACACAGTCTCTCGTGTATCAGTGGAAACAATATTTTTTGAGAGATAACTAAAATCGCGAACTCTGCGATTCGATAACTTCGCGTCACGCACCGACGAGTTCGATGTCATTATTGACGTCAACATGTAGCCGTTTTAATTATTGCCAATTCGATATCGAAGATACGATCGTTCGTCCGTTTGTTCGATACGCTCCATTTCAGATGAAATCTCGTGGAAGTCAATGTCCAGCTGCGTGAATAAGAGACTTCCCTCCTCTGCAAAGTGCGAATTCCATCATCGCTCGGCTGCGTTATCGCAACGCGACGATATAAAACGTTGGTCGTCGCAGGATTCATTACGTATCGAGCGGCCGTGTAAGCCGTGGCGAGGGGAGGAAAAAAAGCGCGCGTTCGCGAGTCGTCATCTTATCTAATACCTACATCGAGTGACGAGATATCGGATGTCGCGCTCGAGGTACGCAGCGAAGGGTCGCTGTCCCCGTCGTCGCTGTCTAAGTGGCCGCGAGCACGGCAGCCTCGTGTCGGCTGGACGTTAACCGTGCGTCGATGCGACGCGTGGTACATTATGCACGCCCGCGGTGCGTAGCACGTCGTCGTCCACGCACGTCGTACCTCGTGCACGTACACGCGCGCACACATATGCAGATACGTTGCCGTTAATAGGCGTTTAATCGAGCGAGCGCGAGGTAGTCGCGTACGATAACAGGGACAGCATGCGCCGCCGCCTTTTTCGCGAAGCGAACTAACTACCGCCGCGCCGCGGCGTCATCGGGGGTCGAATGCGGAGGGGTAAGAAAGTGCGCAGTAAGGAAAGGACGGACCCCGCCCGCCACCGCCACCGCCACCACCACTCGTCGTCGCTTCCAGACAACCCTACGTGACTCGAGTCCGTCCATGTCTCTCTTTCCATGTAATCAATTTATTTTTTTCGCCTTTTTTTTATCAGCGTAGTAAACAGAAATTAGAAAAAGGTAACAAGGGGCGTGAGAATATTTTTTGTTCAATTTCGTATTTTTGAAAAAAAGCGGAGATTTTATAATAGTAGGAAGCGTTAGCGAACGTATATACGGAATACATGGAAGCAGAGATTCAAAGTATCAAGACTCCTTCAAACCTGATTGAGACTGTATTAAAATTTTTTTTTAATTCAATTCAAAAAGACACTTTAATCAATAATTCATACTAAAAAATTAATTTTTTCAAAATTTTGGTTATTTTTCCAACATGTACATTATTACGTACATCTGATTTCGATAAAATTAAATAATTTCAACGGATAATGTCTTCAAATTTGATATACATTGTAATATACACAGGGTTGAAGGGATTAAAACAACGTATCTTTAAAGAAAAAGTTATCGGTTAATAAATAAAAGGAATTTTGGCTGACAAATATGAGCAACGGTCTCGAGAGAATATGACGCAATTTCGAGATGGAGAGGAGCGTAGGGATCATAGAGCCGCCATCCAACGGTGGGGCCGGAAACCGATCGAGCCCCTTTCTATTGTGTAGCATGATGATCAACGGAAGAATTTGGTACCTAACATCCCCTTCCTCATTAACATCACTATGCGCCGTCGTATATAAAGCTATAACGTATACAATGTATAAAACTGCATTTCATGTTTATGATTATTTTATATATGCACAACACACTCTTGCCAAGTGCGTATTTATTCGATAACGCACTTATGAAAACCTATTCAGCAAGCTCTTTGAGATTCCTATTCAACGGTCGAATGCTAAGTATAATATGACTCGAAGCGAAGAATAATTCAATAATAATGAAAGAATATCGTTCGGATACTTGGTAGATTCGACAACCAATCTACATTGTTCGGCAAATTGCATACGATCGATACGACGGTTAATCATTGAACGAAAATACGGAAAATAACGCGGAAAATAGGAAAAAACAACGAGAAATGGATGACAATCGTTCAAGAGGTGATAATACGCTACTTTATTATTGAGAAAGAGGTTCTTACAGTATACTTGTCTAAGTACAAAATATATCTACGTTGGAAGGATATTGGAAGATAGCGCACGACCGCACCATTTAGAAACAGGAACAATGAGAAAAAAACGAGATGAGAACAGAAAGAGGAAGAACGGAAATCTTGGAGAGGAGATGAGAAAGAAATGGATGAGAGAAAATGCAATCATCCTAGAACGAAACTTTAAAAGACGAAAAAAGAACGATGTGCAGCTTTGTGAAAAAGTTGTACTTTTTCTTATATTAATAAATAAATATCTAATATTAATAAAGAAAAAGATGAAAAAAGCTATTAAGTTAATGGTTTTAACCTTTAACTTAAGTGGAGTACTCGGAATATTTCAAACAAATTTCATCTCTTACAGTTATATATTTTAATTATATATATATATATATATATATATATAGAGAGAGAGAGAGAGTTAAATTTACATTCTTATGACAAAGGAATATAAAAATAATGAATTTTAAGACTTCTTGGCAATACTTTTTGTTTTCCTTTTTAAAACAAAGTTTTTAAAATAATTATGCGTGGGGTATTGCGATCACTTATCTATCTTAAAGGTAACTAAATAATTGCTCAGTAATGAGTCATAATCATTAAGTCGACAATTATGTTAGATCTCGGTCTCGATATACGTATCTTTAAAGAAAAAGTTATCGGTTAATAAATAAAAGGAATTTTGGCTGACAAATATGAGCAACGGTCTCGAGAGAATATGACGCAATTTCGAGATGGAGAGGAGCGTAGGGATCATAGAGCCGCCATCCAACGGTGGGGCCGGAAACCGATCGAGCCCCTTTCTATTGTGTAGCATGATGATCAACGGAAGAATTTGGTACCTAACATCCCCTTCCTCATTAACATCACTATGCGCCGTCGTATATAAAGCTATAACGTATACAATGTATAAAACTGCATTTCATGTTTATGATTATTTTATATATGCACAACACACTCTTGCCAAGTGCGTATTTATTCGATAACGCACTTATGAAAACCTATTCAGCAAGCTCTTTGAGATTCCTATTCAACGGTCGAATGCTAAGTATAATATGACTCGAAGCGAAGAATAATTCAATAATAATGAAAGAATATCGTTCGGATACTTGGTAGATTCGACAACCAATCTACATTGTTCGGCAAATTGCATACGATCGATACGACGGTTAATCATTGAACGAAAATACGGAAAATAACGCGGAAAATAGGAAAAAACAACGAGAAATGGATGACAATCGTTCAAGAGGTGATAATACGCTACTTTATTATTGAGAAAGAGGTTCTTACAGTATACTTGTCTAAGTACAAAATATATCTACGTTGGAAGGATATTGGAAGATAGCGCACGACCGCACCATTTAGAAACAGGAACAATGAGAAAAAAACGAGATGAGAACAGAAAGAGGAAGAACGGAAATCTTGGAGAGGAGATGAGAAAGAAATGGATGAGAGAAAATGCAATCATCCTAGAACGAAACTTTAAAAGACGAAAAAAGAACGATGTGCAGCTTTGTGAAAAAGTTGTACTTTTTCTTATATTAATAAATAAATATCTAATATTAATAAAGAAAAAGATGAAAAAAGCTATTAAGTTAATGGTTTTAACCTTTAACTTAAGTGGAGTACTCGGAATATTTCAAACAAATTTCATCTCTTACAGTTATATATTTTAATTATATATATATATATATATATATATATAGAGAGAGAGAGAGAGTTAAATTTACATTCTTATTACAAAGGAATATAAAAATAATGAATTTTAAGACTTCTTGGCAATACTTTTTGTTTTCCTTTTTAAAACAAAGTTTTTAAAATAATTATGCGTGGGGTATTGCGATCACTTATCTATCTTAAAGGTAACTAAATAATTGCTCAGTAATGAGTCATAATCATTAAGTCGACAATTATGTTAGATCTCGGTCTCGATATAGTGTGGCGAAATACGCGAGTGGTTTTAGGTCCGTGCAGCGTTCCTAAGGTGCACACATGCGGCTCGAATGAAATATAGTTCCTGGAAAGTACGTGCAGCAAACACGTATACCTATGTACGTGCGTGCATACATACATACATACAAACACGCACACACATACGTCCGAACACATGTAGGTACGTAAATCGCATTCACAGCACTATAGTAGTTTGCATATTTAACGACGGTTTCAATGAGAGAAGGGTGACGTCGTTTGCTTCTCGTCTCGTTGTTACAACACTATAAACTTTTGAAAAAAAAAAAAAAAAAAAACTGAAGAGAGATACCCCCCCCACTCATCGCGTTGTACTCTCAAGACACCCGGTACACTTTGTACGGAATGCGGTTTACGTTCCGGCATCTATGTAGGTAAAACAAGCACGGTGATCGAGATGCGAGGCGCGGTACGAATGGAATAGTCGTTCTTGCGTGAAAACGCTGATTTAGCACCGGCCGAATTAGTATTTGGAAACACCTTCGCTCACGTAAAACGTTTTCAGCTAAACTATGGTGCGCTAATTCTTCGGCGAGCGCGCGTTATCGAGAAACGGATGCTTCGATAAACATGAACCGGGTTAATTGTATTCAAACTGATGAGTTAATGCAGATTAGCTGGTGATAAAAACAAAAAATAGACGTCACGGAAAACACGTTGCTGCTCCAAAATGAAACTGCCGATTCAAAACGTCATTTCTCCGCAAATAGAAAAAGTACGAAAGAGAAATCTTTTTTCTTACTTTTATTATCTTTACATTCTCCAAATTTAAATACCCTCAAATATTGCATTATATTACACGATCTAGTCTAATTTTCTCTTTTCTTTGACAGAGAACGACCCAGTTACTGTCCTCAAGTTTGAAGCATAGATTTTTTTCTTCCGAGCGCCAATCTTGTGTTAACAGCGCGATAATAAGTGCTCAAATAATACTAATTAATCGCAAATTACTTTGTGCCGGCGTATTTATGCACGTGATTATTGCAAAACAATACTCGCTCGCGCAATCTTTTAGAACAAAATCGCCGTAGGTGGTACCATTGACAAGTAATACGAGCCAATTAACGAATTAGCAAGCAAATTAAGATCCGATCTCTAAATAACTGTTCGCGCTACACGGTCACGCTCGACGTTGTATGCCACTCTATAGATCACACGAGGGTAATTAGATTTTCTGTGCCGAACGAGTACGCTCTCGTTACTCGAATAGAAAGTCGAAATCCCGTAAAAGCGGACAAGGACACGCGCAACATGTAGTTACGATAAGAAAAACAGCTACCTCAGCACCAAAAAGAAGCATGACGAGCGGCAGCGATGACGCGACGATTTTATGTTCTACGGAAAATATGTAAGACACTGCAACAGCGTAAAGCGGGACACGCTGCACTACGAGATGCATCTTTGCCGTTGGCGAGAACGCACCGAGCCGCGAGCGCCATGGAAATGTGTGATTTCAGTGAATATCGACAACTCGTAACGTTGCAATCTTGAGCAATCGTCGATACCCTGAGGGAAATAAGTTATTGAAATTATTCGTGCTCGCCCCGCGTGTCGGTGAGATCTTCTGCTTTACGATCGATTTTCATTTCAATACGATTTGATGAGATTTTGATCGGTCAATTTTTTTCAATTGTCAAGCGTCATAAATGTTGGCAATATTCGGAGCCACAAGTTCCCCTTAGTATGTAGGTATAACAATGCCGGCCAATCGTTCTATTGGGTGCATGTGCCCTTGGTACGCGTTAATAGCGCAACAGCGGTGACATTCCGTGCCATCGTTGGCGCAGTACTTTTGCTCGGGGAACGAACAAGCTATCCAATTACGATATGACGACGCAAGCGGGCAGTCTAGACGTCATTGTCATTTCTATAAAACGGTAGTATAGTACGCTGCTCGAAAATAACGGGAAACAAACGTTTTCAACCTTGCTGTTATCGATGCGAAACAATAGCCTACGGGCTCACTTTTGCCAGAATCAACGTATCTGACAGTTTCGGGAAAAAAAAAATCATTGACATCGTTCTGTAATTTGTGACGACGCCCGGAGATAAAACGAACCGCCAGCGCTCGTAGGAATAATAAAATACGAATGAGAGAAAGAGAAAGATCGAGGGAGAGAGGAAGGGTTAAGCATTGCGGCTCAACGTTATTACTTGTCGTTAATGTCAGCCGTCAAATAATCCAATATCATTTTTACGAATATTTTCAAGGCTAAACGTCTCTCGCGGACACTTTACTTCTTTCGCGTTAGTTAAGGTACACCAGGCAACAACTTCTGTTGATGTCTATGATGTCGTAAACGTCGTCGTTACTCATACGGGTTCCACGTTATTTTCCGTACGGTCAACCTAATAAGAGGGCATTTAACAACGCGGTATCGAGTGTGCGAAATAATGCCGCGGGAATTGATCTCAATTCCGAATGCGATCCTATCGATTCCGGCGTCATCCAAAGATCATCACGCACGCGCCGATGGTTGCGTTCAGCAGAAAAAGTACCTTTACAACCGTCGTAAGATATTCTTTCGTACGATCGTTTCATACACTTCACAATCCAGTGAGAGTTAATTAAGTAAGAATTAATCATATTAAACGATCTCGCTTAAATCCATCTTAAAAATTTGTCAAACGATTCTTGTTCTTAGTTCCTCACTGGATTTGTGAATGTATAAATAAAAAAAATTTAAAAAACATAAAAGACCTTAGCGGTTGCAAGGTTGCTTTTTCTGCTGAACGAAGCCGGTCTCCCTTTTTCTCTCTCGTTTTCTTAACTCCTTGAGAAATAATTTGCGCGTAACGAACGCTTCTTTTTATAGATGCACTTTTCTTACAAATATAATACGTGAGTTGCGTATAGTTCATTCGATATCTAGTAAAGAACATTGGACACGTTGCTATCAATCAAACATTTCTTATCAGAAATCAACCACGAAGAACGTTCGATCGATACCCTCCTGCCGTAGCACTGTTCGCCAACTCGCAAATAATCGCAGGAAGGAACGGCGTCCATTTTCGGCGCCGCGATTACGCGAGAAAAGGGATTCCGGCTAACAAGGCGTATTCCGTCGACTTCGAAAAATAGAACCTCGCAAGGATTAAATCGCCGCCGGCGTGATTTTGGAAAAGAGAACACAGCGATATCTATCCAGTGCCAAAACGAACGACGCCGTCGGCAATCCGACGTAAGAGTCCTGAATGTTCGATTTTCCAGAAGATTGAATCCGAGAGAAGAAAGGAAAGACGGGAAGACATTCGTTGTTTATTTATTCTACGGGGCGGGCTAAAGAACGGATCAAAGCGACGTGATAAAACGAGCGAGTACGATTAATCGCAGGGAATAACATGGGCGCAAACCTCGCGGGCAAACAATACATATTTATGATAATCGTGCGTGCACGCGAGTGCGTGTCCGCAAAGTAGAAGCACAAAGGTGCTCGCGAAAGAGGGTTTTTGACGGGAACTGAAATCGGGCCGAGGCGAGCCGAGACAAGCCGAGCCGAATTCGCGGTTCTCTACAGACTCTACACGGTCGGACGGTCCTCTCCCCGAGCTCGGGGCGACGTCGTCGCGACGTTCGCTCTCTTGCGACGCGACGGCGCGGCGTGGCGCGGCGTGGCGCGGCGGCGAACGAGGTTAGCCGAACAGCCGCGAGGTCAGTGACTAAAGAGAGAAATATCGCGGGACGCGATATGTAACCGTCGCCACGCTGCTTTCTGCCTATCGACGTGCCGGGGCCTTTTACCGAAGGAAACGACATCGTGCACGTTTACCTCACCGAGATTCGCAGAAACGACGGCCGAGGCGGTCCGCCTTCTGCGTCCTCTTTCCCCTCGTCGTGTTCCTCGAAAAAAAAAAAAAAAAAAATCGTCATCGCCGGTCTCGTACGTGGAACCCGGCCGTTCCGTTTCCTCTCGGCGATCCGAGTCCTCTACTCGTCCCTCTCGTAAGCAAACGAGCAATTTTCACGGCGGGCTCGCCGCTCGCGGAGGCCATTGATACTCGTGTCGCCGTCGCGGCCACGCCGCGGCCGCGTCGAGCACGACGAAAGCATGCGTGCTTCGTGGAAAAGGACTCTTTCGCATCGTCGAGCTTATTACGACGACGTGAGGAACAACGCCCAAGGGCGACGCGTTGCTCCGAAAAAATTTCGCGTGTTATTCGCGCGCACTTCTCCCTCCCCCCGTGTCTCTCTTTCCTTACTCCCCCCCCCCCACCGCCGCTGCCACCGATCGAGTTCCTTCTCTATTGAGGACGGAGCGAGGAAAGGAATGTGATTCGGAGCAGGTAGAGGAGAGATAGATAAATAGGTAGATAAACGGAGGGACAGGGAAAAACATTTCGACGAAAGCCGAAAACGGACAAAAACAAGTCCATTAGATGTTTCATGAGACAGGTATTATTTCGGAGAGCCCGCACGCTTGCAACGGTATTCCACGTACTCGATAGTAGTCGAATTACACCGCGAATAACGTCACAGAAAAATGAGACGAGCTGGTGGTTCGCGCGCGTGCGGCGAAAAAGCGAAAACGACGCGAAGGAGAGAACGAACCGAAAGGAGGATAGGACTCACCGAGACACGGCGTCTAGTCGGAAGCCCCAAAAACGCGTTGCGAGGTGTCATAACTCGGCGCCGACGGCTCCTTCCGTCGAGCACGATCGAAGATCGCCTCCTCGTTAGAGATCCCAGGACCGGTGGCGAACACACAGTGGCGGTAACTTTTCTCCGCGTACACCAACACCATTCACACCCGCGAACGCATAACACGCGAAAGCGCCGTCCGAGTTTGTTTATCCCTCGGCCGCGTTTCCCCCAGCGTTCCCTGGACAGAACGGCGAGATGCGAGATCCTTCGAGAGAGGTCGACGGGCGACGCGACGCGTCGCGTCGTTAAATAAATATCGCGCGGCTGCTCGGTCAGGGCGCAAGATTCCCCGCGCGACTCGCACACAACTTGTTTACTAGAACGCGCACCGCGCCATGCCCCGCTAAACGTGCGTCCGTCACCGCCCGCCTCTCTCCCACCGAACAAAATAAGCGGCTGCGCAATGGCAGCCGCCCGTCTAACGCTCTCCCTTCTTCGTCCCGAGTGTGCTTTCTACGCGCGATAAAGGGAATATCTGCCTTGACGTACTACGACGCAACCGCGACGAGCCAGCGCGTAACATGCGAACAGACGGGTCATCGTACTCTCGCGCCACCACCGCTGCTCCGAGCGACGCTATCCGGCTATCCACCGATCCACCTTCCGTCCGAACGGTTATAACGGCCGTTTACCACGAACCGTCAACGTCATGACATCTGAATTAAAACTTCGGAGTAATACCTGCGCGGATGATAAACCCGGCACGGATGATAAATCCTGCGCGAATGATAAAACACCCTGGTGAGAGTGAAACACGTGTGTCTACTGCCTAATGAAAAATCTCTCGCATTATTATTTCCGATTAACTTAATCAAGCGATACTTATATTATTTCGATAAAGTAAATGAAATATTAATTTTTTGTATATATAGAAATTTTGCTATAATTCTATTGACTAATCATCGATTAAATTGACTGGAATTTGGTCGAAATCGCTTTGATGAATATAAATAATTTATAAGATACTATAAATTTGAAAAATGGATCGTTATCATTCTTTCTCTTATAGATTATTCTCTTAAGAGATTTGAATAGAAATATCTTCCGCACAAGATTATTCAGATAGGCAAAAAGGTATCTTTGAGGCTTTTAAAAAATATCTTGCTGTATATCTTTAGACGTCATGTCTTGATAATTTTGAACGAATATCTTTTAGATATACTTTAAACAGCTTTTAAATAGTATCTTTTAGACATAACTTTTAAAATACATGAAATATATTTTTTTAATATTTTCGAAACGTTAATATGATGAAATCTTTTCTGGGTCGTACGTGCACATTCAATAATCTTTAATCCCCCCACAGGTAGCTACTGGATTCTTTGAAACTCAACAATAAACTTTAGTAACCTTTCTTTCCTTGTATTAGTTATCTCTTTTCCTTTTGGAAAGATAAACTCAGACTGTGCGGACGTCGCGGACGTCGTGTACTGTCCAGACCATTTATATGTTGGTAGACAATGCATAATTGTTTTCCTACAATTTCAATGCTTTCTTTAGCAGGTGACCCAAATGTGGGTCCACTGTGTACGCAGTCGCCAAAGCAAATTGTGAAGGTTAATATAAAAAAGAAATAAAAAATAGAAATATCTGCGTTTTGTGAACTCGCTATAATTAACCCTTCGAAGTTAACATCAAAATATTTATAACACAATTACTGACGCTAGATATAATTCACTTAATTCATGATAATTAAACAGCATTAATTAATTTTGAAGAAATCAAAATGATATTACTTCTATAAAAAAAAATTAATATTTATTATTTTTAATAAGAATAATCTAAATTTGTCGAAGTAATATAAAGAAAATTGAATTATTTCATTTTCCTTTACATTTTTATAAAGAGATTTATAATTGAATCACGGTCTAGTAGATCCGTAGATTGTCAGTTGGATTTGTAAAATTAGCACGACATTCTATTAATATAAAAAAAATAACGATAGTTCCAGTAGCACTTTCCATAGTCTGTCCATCTACAATTCCCTTTATAAAAATAAAAAAAAGAATTCCGAATTTTTTATATTAAAAAAATCAAAATTGAAAATATGGCGTGCTAATTTTGGTGTAAAAAAATGCAAAATTCTTTTTTATTTTTATAAGGAACTGTAAAACTGTAAAAAGTGCTACTGTCATTATTTTCTTCGTAAGAATGACGTGCTAACTTCCTTGTCAATTCCGAAAGGTTAGTGTAATCGTTATGATAAATTTACCATTTAATATAAAAAAACAATGCTATAATGCTAGAATGATACGAAATAAAATATAAAACATTTTTTATCGTTTGCTAGTAATGTTAAGAAAATACATTATATGGTTTACTTCAGGTTGGAAAGTAACGCGTTACTTGCTCACATTTTCGTTACTTTTTTTTATTAGTTAATAAAAAATGTAACATAATTACTTTTTTTATTAAAAGTATGTTACATTTTCCTTAATCTTTAATAACGAGTAACGAAATTGTATCGTTACTTCGAAATTACCTCGTTACTCTTGATCGTTACTTTTTTATAGACCACGGCCGTCACAGACAATAAAGATTGTAGGTAATAAATAAATCAAAAACTTTTTGTCTATTTTTGTTTCATTCATTATCCTCGCTTTAGCATAAGAACACTAAAAACTAAAATATCTGTTATATAATAAAATACCATAGAATTAAACATAAGTATGTAAAATATTAATAAAAGATAAAAATGTTCAAAGATCAATATCTTTCTAAGTATCTCATATTTAGTTTATATTCTATCTTATAGCATTCTGTCTTAGAAGTCTGTTTTAATATTTTAAAAAAGTGTAATTATGCAGAAGACTTATTCATCGATTTTGATGAAATTAGGATCATATATTTGACGGGTTTTTACATGAAATAAACGAATCTGACAGATTTCCTTACCTCAATATATATAGTCATCAACTTTAATCATTAATATCTCGGTTCGCCGGGCAGAGTGACACTTATTTTTCTGCCAGATTCGTTCATTTCATGCAAAAATACGTCGAATGATCCTAATTTCATCAAAATCGATGAGTAGGTCCGTCTCCCGTATAATTACAAAAAAAGTTACGAAAAGTAACGATTTTTTAGCGGTAACGCGTTACTTTTAAAAAGTAACTTTTCAACCCTGGTTTACACAACATATAAAAAATATTAATTCATTAATGTCTTAAGTAAGAGAACGCGATACAGATAGCAAAGTTATAAGTCCCAGTATCATTGAGGAAGCACAAACGGTGGACAATGTATCTCGATTATAAGTAGGACAAAGTTCTTTGTCGTCGCATCTCCTGAAAAAAAAAATGAAGACAAGTTTTAGAAACAATGAATTAACCTAATTTGCGTTATAAATTTAAAACCGTAAAGTAAAAATTTTCCTTAAAGTAAGTTATATTTGTTTATAACAATTTTTAATGTATTATGGAAGGGCTGAAATCTGTGATTAAATGACATTTGGATGATTACTCACAATTTCTCGATGAATATCACTACGAGACCAGTGATGATTTTGTCGAGGAAAGTGACAATTGAATATACGAACGCGCTACGTTCCGTTCGACAGCCGATTAATTCAGCGGTGACGCTCAATGCGGTGACCATCGTGATAGAGCTTCCCACGCCAATTAATACGGCGACGATGTACACGACTGTTGAGTTACTTCTGACAAATTCCGTGACAACGGCGGCGATTATACCAATTACAGCGCCGAAAAAGTAACAAGCCTACGATTCAACGAAACAAAAATACACTTAGCATCTCTTTGCCTTTTCTTTTTTTTCTTATTATAAAAATTTACCTTGGTACTGCAAATTCTGTTGAGGTATTTGAGTAGTAAAGCGGCCGTGAATGAGAATACATACGATACTAATGGCACACTGGCCAATGCTTGCTTACCATCAACTTTTGTCTCTTCTATATACAACGGCAAATATATCGTAGCGAGAGTGATAAATAATCTGCTCGCCACGTACAGCATCGCGACTCTTAATAAAACTGTGACGTCGATCCATGATATTCGACGATTCAACGAAACATTCGACGGCTTGGTTGACTTTTCGATGTCCGATTTTAGGAACATTGTTTGGTCCAAGAGATTCGCTTTCAGGAAAATGTGAAAATAGACAGTCGCAATCAAACCGAAAACTGTGAGGATCAGAACGATATTCTGCAAATCAGAATCACATGCATATCTTTTTTGCCGTCTTTTTTCTTCATATTTTTCTTACGTACTCTGAATTTATAGTCATCTTGCTGATCCAATTGAACCATCGATTTGCCACTAGTTGGTAGAACTATCCATGTTACTACAAAAACTACCACAGCCGCACCAACTTGAGCAGAATATCTAGGAGTAAATTTATCTTGAAATAACATTTAGACCTCGCTGTTCATTACAATTACTATCTAGAGTCCCACGTTTTCAAAGGATTGTTACACAAATCACATACCTTATTGCGGTTAAATCTGCTCGAGCTAGAACGGAATTAGTTAACGAGGGGATCATCGATAAATGAGAGATTTGTACGGCTGCCCAACCCGTTTGAAATATCGTAATACTTGTTACATATAAAAGCATCACAACCGTAGTTGATAAATTGACAAAACCGCCGAATATTACGGGGAAGGATAGGGTAACCATCACGGATCCAACGATGTGCCAAATTTTTTTGTTGCAATAATGATCAATTAGGAAACCAAATATGGGTGTCATAATGGCGTCGATTACTTGTCCTTGAATGAAGATCGTTCGAACATTAATCAATAGTATGACTAATGTAGCATCGTTCGCGCATAAATAGATGGAGTACATACCTAAGAGTAAAAGCGCACCAGCGACGATAGGCTCTAATAATGCAACTCGTTGTAGATAGATTAAGGTATAGGAGAACCACATAGCAGCTGCTAGGTCATTGAAAACATGTCCAAGAGCATAAGCGATTTTCGTGGACGTTGCTATTCTTCCGCTGTTCACGAGAGGCCTTTGTTCATTATCCATTTTAAAGAGGTGAGCTTTCCAAGATAAGATGGAAACTTTCACAGTTCTGATGGTGAATCCATTACGATAACATTCCTAAAATCCTATTTCTGCGAAAAATGTAACTATAATAAATTACGAATAACATGTAATAATTATTTACTGCGGTTTCGCAAAGGAAAAAAGGTCTTTCAATTACGTAAATATCAACAATAAATTCAAAAGTTAAATAAATTTACGGTTTATAACATATAATAATAAAGACAAATTTTTGTAACGACGTTATTTCTTTCTAACAATAAGGCAAACCTGCGGTTATAGCATTCCTTTCACTTGATTGAATTTTGCTTCAAGCTGTTTTCTTTTATGATAGTTTCTTGTTAAAGGACAGTTACGTGATGATCGCGGACAAGTTTATAAACATATACGACACGAAAAACATTTAATAATATCACGCGAGAGATTAGGTACAGATTATTAATAACATAAGATCTTATTATGATAATCCGATTATTTGTACTCGACGGTTCAAAGTATACTTTATTAAAACCAGTATAACTAAAAAAAATTTGAATACCAATTTCAGTAAACCATGTTAGACATGTTACTTTTATGTAAAACACACACATCCATAAAGCCTATTCTACAATGTGCTTTTTGTTTCCTGTTTCTTGCTTTTTGCTATTTTTTGTATCTTGCCTTTTTGCTTCTTATCCTGTTTTTCGTTTTCTGTTGCTCGAAATAAACGTTAACGAACTTCAGAAGAAACAGAAAACACATATCAAGAAATATAATTGTCGATAAAACGATCACAAAGAGGAAAAAAGCAAAAGGTAAAAAGCAAGAAACAGGAAACAAAGAGCATATTGTAGAACAACCATAAGAGTTTATGTTTTACACTATAAAGATTGAACGGCGATTGAATCTTTTGTGAATTCAGTATATAATCTTATATTCTTTTCTTAAACTGTAAAAATTATTTAATACACAAAAATACACAAATAATTGCACATAGAACATTTCGTTAATGTATGTTCTAATTTATGACTGAAGGAAAATTTCGCGAACATTAAAGAAATAATTGGATTAAATTTACGTGATGTATCTATCCGAATGTGATGTTCGACTCTTTCAATGTTTATATAAAAACGATTAAATTTATCGTTACCGCCACATGTCACGATGAATACCGCGATATCGGATGCCGGCTGTCTGTTCGCGTCACGTGCAGGTGAGAGACTGAGCTCTGAAATACGTCGTTCTTTGCAAAGATTGTGTCAAACTATCAGACGGATTAGTATGGCATAATATTCAGTCAATGATAACCGTAATCTTATCGTTATATCGATATCTACCAGCACAAGTCAAAACTCATTAATTTTTTTGATAAATCTCGTGAATATTTTTTGTACAACATTAGTGTCTGTTATGATTATGAATTGATGTATTTAATGTATAAATTTTGTCGTTTTAATGCTAATATTTTAGCATTAAATTATAAAGTTAAAAAATTATGTCCTTTAATACAAATATCGTATATTTCCAGAAAAACATAATCAAAAATATAAACTAAATTTTTCATGTAACAAAAAAAGTAAACTATAAATAATTAAAATTTTATTAAAAAATAATAAGTAACAGAGAAAAATTCTAAGGTAACATACATAGATAATAATGTCATGTGTATACTGGGCAAAACAGGCCCTGTAATCTGAGATTGCAAAAGAGAAACGCGAGAGAGGCACACTCGAAGGAATCGATACCAAGCAAGTTCTTATACGGTCTCCCGGTTAGACGACCCAGCAAACTATGGTCACTTCTAACTACACACCATAATAAATAAAAATAACAACTTGAAATTATTTCTATAATAAAAATAACAGACTGTATGTTAAACTATGTTAGATTATATGTTAAACAGACTATATATGAAATTTTACGAAAATATTAAATACGTTCTCGTACATAATAGGAAATAATACATAAAATATATTTGTTGAGAATATTTTGTTATTAAATTCATACAGATGTAATAATTAAAAATATTTTGTACAAAATTCATATACTAAAAGAATTAGAAAATCATATTTTTTATTTTTTAAATAGCTATTATATATTATAAATTATTAAAGAGTTTTATTTTGTGATAATGAATAAGTCATAAAAGATTTTTTTACAATTAAAATGAGATCAAGCTATTACAAAATATAAATACTTTTTATATTTAAAAACGAAATATTAGATAACGACTTAAACAATATATGTCATACAATTCCTAGTAGCTACATAATTATGTCTTAGAATACTTATGCATTATATAACAATTATTCCTTCATTGAACGAACATTGAGAAATAATACGTCTTACTTGATACAAAAGGCATAGAGATTATCTACAGTCTTAATATCCGCATATGAGCAAAGGAGAATTTCTGTTTAATTAATATTTATATACAATTTTTAGATTTTATTACATTTTTCCTAACGCAAATGCATCGCGCTAAATCGTAACATTTTCTAAAGCCGTATATTCCGTACCTTCAAATTGTCTTAAGTGAATCTGTAAATAAATGCTTCTATATGTCATGCCATCGATAATTGATTTAATTATAATTGTATCTCATAAATGTATTTACCTGTAAATGTAAATTAACTTCAGCGGATCGGCTTAGATATGGAAAATTTCCACCACTTTTCAAATGTGCTAGTTTTGCATTTGGATAGCATTTATACACTTCTTCTCTAACTGTATTTGATAACGCATATTCGTCAAAAACGTCTATTACTGTTACAGGTAATTGACATAACTTTTGAGGTTGTACATAACAATTTATGCAATTCATTGTTAAACGAGACGCTAATTCGGGTTGCGTTAAGCTCTCTAGCTGCAAATCACAATTAAAACGTATGCATAACATATATAATATTTAGGATAAATATTTTTTTCTTTGTATCTTTTATCTTTCATTAGTTTGAAGAAAATTAAGATTCATACCCGTTCCACCATAAAATCAATTGCTTCTACAATCTCTCCATCGACTTTCTCCGTTGCAAAATTTCCCATTACCATTTTCTTCAATACCAATGAAGGTAAAATCCAAAAACTACGAAAAGAAAAAAAATTTATATTATTTTATCTACGCTTACATTAAAAAGTATTACTATTTAAAATATCCCACTTACACTGCTGCGGAATCATTATAACTAAATACAGATGTATCTGTGAAGGTATTACACAAAACCAGAGATACTACTCGAGGACAGTGTGCATTTATCTCTGTAAATTTTTGTGCCAAAAAACCACCTGTGAATATAAAATTTCATCTATTAGATTAAATTATTGTTACTTGAAAGTGAATATTTTGTTTGTACGTTCTGACCTAGGGAAGCGCCAAAAAGATGGACTTTATCAAGTTCTAGATAATCTAACAGCTTTCTGAATCCGTCACACCATTCCTTTATACTCCAATATACTGGTGCCTCAGCCTATAAAAATCAAGTTATTATTTACCCTCTAATTTATACATTAGCAAGATATAAAAAAAATTGCATCTCTTATACTATTTTACATATATTGAAATGCTTCAGAATGCTTATCGTTTAACTTACCGAGATAACTCTGTAACCTTTGGCAGCAAGACCTAATATTTGTCTAAAAAAAATATCAGCAGTACCACAGACAGGCGGAAGACATATAAGTGGACATTTGATAGTTTTTGGATTAGAATCGTATACCTTCCATCCCTAAAACAATTGTAAAAACGTTTCAAAATGTTACCGTTTCTTTGTTTACTTCTATGCTTATACTTATCAGAATTATGAGGCCACTTTGTGAAAATCAATAAAAAGAGGAAAATAAATTAAC
Source organism: Mycetomoellerius zeteki (assembly GCF_001594055.1). Taxonomy (NCBI): domain Eukaryota; kingdom Metazoa; phylum Arthropoda; class Insecta; order Hymenoptera; family Formicidae; genus Mycetomoellerius; species Mycetomoellerius zeteki. Next base: position 1,252,676 of record NW_017257198.1, read on the forward strand.
TAGAGATCGAACGTGTAAATTAATACAGAATTAATTTATTTGTAATAATACAGAATAGTACCTTTGTGCCGTCGGCGTCAACAACAATTTTTCTGAGCGGTACGGAGCTGCGAAAACTCAAATATTCCTGCGAGCGTGACAGCTCGCTCGAGTACGAAGACATATTTTGTTTTCGTTCACGACGCCAGTCGGTACGTTGCATCGTGTTGTCATCGCTCGACTGATCATGTCTTTCTTGGTATCAAAAGAGGGAGTACATCAATTATTATAATAATAATGTAGTTTGCATAATGCGTCATCAAAATATATTCACGGCTATCGATAAGTGAGCATAACGATTTTTAACTGCAACAATATTAACCAGCAATCACATATAATAAATTCAAGAGCGTAACCTCTTTTAACACCAACATTTTAATCGTTCATCATCGTATACCTAGATGGTCCCTTTTTTGGGACAACGGAACTTTCGATCTGAATAAATTTCTAAAATTTTACCTGTGCTCAATTCACATACAATTCAACCTTTTTTGAGAAATAACTTTTCCCTGACGATATATCGTCCCTATAGAGGGTCTAGATTCTCTGAAGGTTCATCATTTCTCTCACTGCCTTAACTATAGAGCACCGTGAACTGCTTTCTGTGAAGTAAAGCGGATTATAAATAGATATTCATTGTCAGATGAAAATCAGAATACAATTCATTCCGAGTGTTTCAAATACATCATTGTTGTTTATTATTTGTCTGAACACGATTTTTTTTAGAAAAATATTCGATTTTTTCTTATGACAGAGTAAAAACACATTTGACTGATGTTTAATGCAATTATTCTACGAAATTTCTAACAATCCTCTTTTTTCCTTTTCTCTTTTCAAATTCATTCGCATAGAATTTTTTGATAGATTGACTTTGTTGCAACTTGTTTTGTGAAAAAACTGAAATCGGTTTTATCGTGATGATTATAAATCGTACAAATTTTTATCTCGCTTAAAAAAGAATTATCAATCTTATTTTACACGTTTATTATGATATTTCATTTTGATTCAATTATTTATATCCTTTCGATAATTACAAAAATAAATAGTAAAATAATAAATAACGATTATAGAATGAAAAATATCACCAACAGATGGCTCAACAATCTCTGCAGTACGTATAGTGTTTAAAGTGATGGTACTCTTCAATACCAGCGATCAGTACAAGCAATTTACCTCGATATGATCAACAACGGTCTTTTGACAAATTCGAAAAAAAATTTAAAAAATTTATATTATTTTCATGATTTAAGAATTATAATTGTTTTTTAAAATTATTTTTAATGTATTATTTAAATATATTGGTATATATTGGCTCTAACCCAGACACATTGTCTATATCTCTTTATGATGTCTTTTAGATATCTTTTATGGGCTTTTTATAATAGCTCATTACCTAAAGTCATTACCTAAGCTTTAATCTTAAACTATAAGAAATTGATTAATTATAATCGATTATTCTTCTTATACATTCGATTGTGATTGATTAATGTTTTATAATTTAAGACTTAAAACTTAAGTAATAGCTTATTGTAAAGAGCCCATTAGACATATATGTGTTCCAAATGATGTCTCTATGACGTCTTTTAGACATGCATGTTGTCTGGGAAGTTCCTAAATTTACCGAAAGATTTCGATTTTCCGAGTTCAATAATTTCTGTTCTTGCAACTATACGACTGTGGTGGTTGTTGGAAAGGAGATCGTAACTACCGTATTGCATACCAGGGGTGCGTTCCAAAATCAACCTTAGTTACCACAAGCCGTTTCAAAATTATCATGGTCGGTTCATGGTTAATTTGTAGCACCGTTCCAAAACACTTACTTGGTCGACTTTAGAGGTAACTTTTATGACATCGAAAATTAGAAAGGTTGTAAGGGTTACCAAAGTAAAAGGCGTGGAAAAATTGACGACAGCAATGTATCGATGATTATTCAGAAGAACTTCCTCTCCTCCAATTTCGATGAAATTAGGCTCATTCGACGCATTTTTGCACAAAATGAAAGAATCTAGCAGAAAAGTGCGGGACTGTCCTGCGAATCGAGATATTAAGCGTTAAATCTGTTACAACTTTCGATTTACGAGGTGAGGAGGGGAGCAGGAATCTTTCACATGTATATGTACTTATAGCGATTGCGAAGGTTTTCGCCTTCTCTCCTCCTCCGACCCCGCGTTTCGCGTAGAAAGTTGTAAACTTCTGTGAACGATTTCAATTAATTTCATTAAAATCGGAGGTAAGATAACGATTCTCAATAAATACCGACTAAAATACGTGTACTACATTAAGTCGATGTGACATATTTCCTGACCTTAAAATTAAAAAGTTAAAAAACATCGTCTCTTAGAAGGGACTCACCACAAACCGATCGCTAGCTTCCCAATACAAATCGATCGCTAGCTTCCCATGTGAAAAGCTGAAGAATTGAGCTCTCCACTGGAATCGGTCATTTACGAACGGAATCCCTCCCTACCATCCCACACTATCCAAGACCGTTCCAAAATAACTGCTACCTTAGTTAAGTATATCCCCCTCCAAACCTCCAACCAACAAGGTTGACCAAGGTTGATTTTGGAATGCACCCCCCCAGGGGTGTGATTTCCTAATGTATTCGTATAGGCAACGAGTATAGTCCACGTTTGTATTCGACACGTAGGTACATACGTCTATTCTATGAGATGCAAGATTAACGAGGTCGGTTAACTTTTATATACTATTATATATACAGGGTATTTTAGACCACCCGTACACCCTTTGTATCTCCGCAGGATGAGATTCAATCGAAAATATGTTCAGACCAAAGTTGTGGGGTTCCAAAAGATGTATTTATTGATCATATCAGTTTGACCTTAGGTGGCTTTGCTAAGGTCAGATCAAGGTCACATTGATTTTTTTAAATGGAACATCCTACTTTTTATTCTAGAATCTAATAGTCGATGTCAAGAGCTTTTTAAAACCCTATAATAAAGTATCTTTTGATTAAGTAAATCTCGAGTTATGAAGATTAAAAGTTACAGTACCGCCGGCATTAGTATTACCCAAGGTGTACCGCGTGGAGGTTGCCCGGCCGGATTTACTTATGTATGATTACACACACACACACACACACACACACACACACACACACACACACACAACACACATTAATCTAGATAAAAGATGAAATTAAAAAAATTTTTATCTAGATAATTTTTAAGATAATTTTGTTTTTAACTAACTATTAGGCAGTAAAACGATTTATGCCCAATTTCTTCATCTCTAGATAACTTTATCTAAGAAATATCTTCCAGAATACAATAGAGATATCTCCTGGATAAGAAGGTGTCCGCAACTTGTCTGGAAGTGAAGAAATTGGGCATTTAGATACAAAAAATGTGTATTTTCATTAATCTTTATTTTTTACGGATAAAAGTGTTTTGAACATTTCGTCTAACAAATGGTTTTTACGTGAAATTAATATTTGTTGTCCACAAATAAAAAGGCGCTCTACTGGCGCTGATAACGGCAATGATGTGTCATATTTAAAAAAAATTTGTTTGACATGTGGATACAAATTAAGAATATCTAATTCCTTATATTTATCTTCTAAATATGAAAGTACTTCAATGTCTTTGAATTATGACTGATGTCATACTAATCCCAGTTTTATCTATATCATAAAAAAAAT
>NW_017257198.1:1257003-1258435 GCF_001594055.1 Mycetomoellerius zeteki
ATTTTATCGACGTTATCTTCGGTCGAAGCCGTCGATGGGCGTCCGGAACGAGGCAAGTCTTCGACCACTTCACGACCGTCCTTGAAGGCTCTGTACCACTGATATGCACGAGTTTTCGATAGAGCATTATCACCAAAGGCCTTTTGCAACATTTTCAATGCATCGGCACACGAAAATTCATTTGCAATACAAAACTTTAAACAAATTCTTTGCTCAACGTAATCACTCATAGTAAAAAATCGGCACGCCCTACTGACATCGACTGACTTAACCAGCTGTTGCAAACACACTGGTTGACAGATCCCGCTCAAACTTGGCATAGTAATTAAGGACAGTGGTACCAACCTAGGAAAAAAAAATTTTACCTGCCTCATTGCCCCGCCAGATTTAAATCGACAATTCCCGGTACTTTTTTGACAGAATGTATATTATTTCAGGTAATATAATAGTATAACTATCTCCTGCTGCTCTATTATATTTGTGATTATCCCATTCGTTCCATTATATTATATATAATGGAACGAATGGGATAATCGGTTTTTTCTTTCATCCCAAAAAGATATAGTAAAATGAGAAGCAAATTCGAATGTATTTATTGTGTGCTATTATTAACCCGGAAGTAGTCGGTATAGAAAATTTATACCGTGACTGATGCGAATTGTTGTTAATGGTACAGAAAAGTATTTCAGGTTCTTTACGATATGACAGGTTTCTTTGCGATAAAAAGCTAAATTATTCCCGGATTAAGATCTAATTCCACAACTAACGATTAACTCTTAACCGAAGTCCAACTTATTTCTTATCTCTTTCCAATTCTAGAATTGAAAAAAAAGTAGGCTATTATAATCTTCTTCTTTCAGATAACAAAATTGTGACAACTGGAATAAAGTATATCGCTGCGCTTGGCTTAGCGCCGAGACACTATCCTGTCTCCAGATTTCTCTGTATCCGTTGCAATTTATTAATAAACCAATATTACAACAATATTGCAACAATAAACTATAAATAATATTATATAGTATGAGTTTCGACGTATTTAAAAGAAGAGAAAAAATATTCGTGTGAGAAAACGCGAAGAAGATTGGCACGAAATGGTCGAATCACCTTCAACATTATGGTGCACTTTCCGTCTTCTCCTTCTCTCTCTTTTTCCCTCTCTATTTTTCTCTGGATCACCCTCAACATTAGGCTAGGTCCACAACTTTGCTTTAAGAAGCCTTAAGTCATAAATCGAAAGAGATTAAGTGACAATAATTTCTGTCTTTAAACTGTTTTTGCGCAGTCTTTAGGTTTTAATCGTTAGACTTAAATCAATTGAACAAAACCCAATTCTTACGGCCTAAAAGCATAAGTTCCATGTGGCCGATATATCATCACTTACAACTTACAGCTTACGGCCTCTTAAAGCAAGGTTGTGGACCTAGCCTTATGG
>NW_017257198.1:1258499-1289856 GCF_001594055.1 Mycetomoellerius zeteki
TTACCCATATCATCGTTAACTAGCGACCCTACCGTTTCTGTCTTCGTCTCCCTCAGCTTGGTATACAGGGACGAAACCGGGGTGATATTGCTCGCAGGAGAGAAGGCGAACGCGGCGGGACGCGAGGGTATGTATTAGCGAACCTGCCACTCAGGGAACGGAGGGCGGTGGTTGATTTTTTCATCCCCACGCCCTCCACGTACGCGTGTATACGCGCAACGAGCGCGACTGGAATTCGTTTTAACCTCCGCAGAGACGAGCAATAACGATTTAGTTTCCTGAAAACGAGTTCGCTGTGTAAAATCGTTAAATGTATTCAAAATGAGATCCCAGCAGCGTAAAAATGCAGAACGATTCCTTCAGCCGTAAGCTTTTATGCCGCGCGCGTGTAATTAATAACTCGCATTTGAATGCCATTGTCGTCGCTACACCCAATTACAGTCAATTAATCGTCGTTTCTACTATTATCGTTCAATTCACGGCCATATGTCAGCCTAGGTATTCATGATACGGACTTGTCTCTAAGCGATTCAAAGCGACGATTACGCCAAGTACGCGCGGCATCGCTAACATTTACATTGGCAGATCCCCGTAAGTCATTAATAATCGATATACGCAGCTTCGTTTCTGTCTCTCGTTAATTCGACGTATCGAATCGAACGACACACCGCGCTCGTTAATCTTCCTTCCCGTAACCGTCACTCCCAGCGATTTATTTAAAGAAGGCATATTGTTTTTTTTTCATTCCGCCAGTCTTTTTCATCGTACGTAGAGCAAACGTTCGAACCGAAGTTAATTAATGCGATGAGTACCATTGGTATGCGGGCATGATACGATAATATATCGATGCGACGTCCGCTCGCAGTTTTGCGTATTTTTCGATTTTAGCGAATCTTCTTAATGCATCGAGAGACAGGAGATTTTATTTTTTTTTTCTCAAATCTATAATAGATACTATATCTATTGATAAATTATAATCAATGTAATTACATTTCTTTGAAAATTTGATAGTTTTTTTTAGAATACTGTAAAAAAAACATCGGGTTTAACCTAGAAAAAATTTAATTTTATTAATTAAATAATTTGGAAAAAATAAAGTAACAATATATTTTAATAAAGTTAAAAAAATATTTAAGTTCTATATGTATACATATAAACTTGATTTTCAAAGAAAGAACTGCAGGTAAAAAAAGGTCAGTTTCCTGTCTAAATTTTATTTTAGAAAGAAACATAGTTTCAGGTAAAAAAAGAATTTCAATTGTCGAATGCGTGAAGAATCATGCATATAACATTAAAATCTTGAAGAATAATCTTAAAGAGAATTTTTTTAATATATCATTTTATCATTCATTCAAGTAGCTGATAGTGATGGATGATCAAATGAAAACAAAATGAAAGAAAATGCGAAAATTTATTGTAGAAATAGTTTAATCTATTTCATGAAAATCGACATTCAGGCAAGGTTGATGTTACTGCTATATAGTACAAAGTTAACTTTACGAGAAATTTAGAGGATAGGTCTATAAATACTTGTAATAAAGCGTAAAGGACCATTAATCTTCGACAGTAATTTCGGTTTGCAGTGGCGACATTTGCCGTCTCCTTCGCTCTCTTTTCTATCCATTGCTCGTTCAACTTCCTCCCTCCTCGCTGCCACCAACCTCCCCCTATATATCTTGCCCGTTCTCGCACTTTCTAGGATAATTAATGATCCCGAAAGCGATCTCCTCACGGTTGTCTCGGGGCAATCTTTCCCCGTCTTGCTCCCGTCTCGTTACCTCCACCTCCACCTCCTCCTCCGGCCAATTCTTTTTTTGAACTAGATAATCATTTTCCCTTGATATACACCAGATATCGTAGCAGAAATAATAGAAAAACGAAAAAAGTATGAAAATGCTAAGCAAAGAAGGCAGGCCATGTTTTATTCTCTCACTTTCTCTCTCTCTCTCTCTCTCTCTCTCTCTCTCTTCCCCTTCTTTTAACTTTTATTTTTATATATATGATTTGTATTATTTTTTTGTTTTATTATTTTCATTACTTTTACTATTTGTATAATTCTTGTTTATTTGCTTATTTTCTTCCTTTTATTTATATTCTTTTTGTTAGAAAACTTATCCTAACATATGAATAAACACCTTTTCTATCTATAATGAGTGCAAAAAGTATTCGTTATACGAGGACATTTTTTATTAAAAAATTGTTTATTTTTAGAAAATGAATATTAATTAACAATTTTATATAATGAATACATTCTGTTCCAACATAAACAAACGAGCTTCGTGTGTTTACAGTTTTGATTTTAGAAGCTAAATTTATACGAATATCTACTGCTTGAGCATCCAAACAATACAGTATGTAACTTTCACTTATTTTTAAGATGATATATGTTTATATAATATATTTTCTCTATACTTAATGCACATCTTTTTGGTATATATAATTTTGAGAAACATACAGTCTATTTCATTTTTTATGAATAAATTGTTAATTACCCAGCAAGAAATGATCATCAATTAGACGTTGAATTCATGTGGAATTGGTCGAAATTGTCGCATCGATATCGATTCAACATCAATTGGGTGAGTCATTTCTCGCTGGATAATATTTATTTTTTAAAAAGTTTTTTTTTAATATTTTTCTTGAACGAATACTTTTTGCATTCACTATATCTCTTTCGCTCTTCTCTCTATCACGTTAAATTACTCTATTTTATGCTACATAACTAAAAGTAGATCTATTATTAAAAGTATTCTTAAAAGATTGAGAAAAAACCTTTGTTTATAATGTATTTATACATTTTTAATAATGCATATTTGAAAGGTTAGTTTAGTTATTAGCTTAATGATGACCAACGCCATAAATCGTCTTCTGTGAAAAAAATCAGACGTAGGAAGCATTGATAGAGCTTGGTAGATAGACCTTGAATAGATAGACCTTCAAAGATTTGCATAGCAGTTTCAGCTGTCGCAGGCATCTTCATAGAATGTTGACAGCCGTCGATCTCTAATTATCTGGAAACATGCAGGCTAACTCTGGTAGTAGTTGCTGTCCTCTCTGTTCTGTCCTCTCTTTTCGCTCCTTCCTCTCTCTTTTCTGATAATAAATATTTTCATGACAATCGAGCCAACCGAAGAGGGCTGGTACGTCCACGTTCGGCATTATCTCACCTCGGCTAATTCCTTCGGAAACGACTTGGTTCTCTTCTCCCTTTTTCATCGCATCTCGCATCTCTCGTTGAATGAATACGGAAGCGACGAAAGCTGGAATTTCCGGTTGATTCGGCACACTAACGATGGGGTAGTTTAACACCCCGTGGGGACAGCCGCGCAGACTCGCGCGCGATCCCCCATTGTCAGACGTTTGCGCAATCTGCCTCGTCGACAATTTGCACAATAATGGACACGCATCGACGAGGAACAAATTAACACCGTGGCCGTTAGGAATCGCGGTTTACCAGCTCTTCAATACGGTGTTATTTATAAATACTATACGCAACGGTTCCGCGCGGCAGTGAATCATTCCTGTCGTACCGTTCGAATGCACGATCTCGCGGATTAACGCGTAGAAAAAGTCGGCAAGCAATACGCGTAATTGGAAATTACCGCCCTAGATTCTCGCGAGCGTTCCGCGAACCATTGAGAAAACCACTTCAGGCTGGATATCGGTTCTTGCATCAATATTTAATCGCGGCTAACAAGATGGCAATGGTATGTGCGCCACCCAGATGGGCTATAAAAGCACGAGGGGCCGTAATAGTCAATGTACATTCCCGGTACATCCTTATGCGGCCGTGTATGCCATCGACACGAGGAGAGACAAAGAAAGAGAGAAACGAAGAACCGCGTGACAGAGTTTCCGCGGCGAAAAGAAGGTGACGAGAGATCTCGTCGACGAAGATAGAGCAAATAATCCAGCCTCGTACCACTCGCTAGTTAGCCTGAGAATTGTCAATCGAAGGTGCCAAGAAATAAGAGAACGTTTCGAGGCGCGGCTTCTCAAACATCCTTCCTTTGGATGTGACCGCGGACTCTTCTCCACCTCGAGATACTCATAATTATGAGTATGCCAGATTATACGTGTTTGGACATAGTACGTCGAACGTATGACATTCGATAGACGATAAATCCTTATAGTTATTCGCGCGCTGATGTACTCCGCAAACTATTCGCGTCTCTATGTACATCGTGACACCTTTATTACGTTAACTTTTACAAATTTGTTCCTAGGGATGTAACGTTTGTCGAAAGACGATTTAATAACTGTACGTTGTAAATGAATATAAAATATATTGTAAACAGAGATATGGAATAGAAAGCACCTTAGAGAAATTCAATGTAATAAATCTTAATTCATTGATTAATAATATACAAATATATACATACAATGTTAATACATTGGATTAATTTGAAAAGACACTTGTGAATTCTATAATGTTATGTTGAAAGTCGGCGCCCTCACGATGATCGTAGCTTTCGTGTACGATTTTCCGATCAGGTAGCTGAGCATATACGGGCGGATCAGCAAAACGTGCGTGTTCTTGTATTATACACGTTATTAGCATAAATTATGCACGTTCTGCGCAAATTTGATAACAATGTACCTTTGATACGAACATGGATGTATTCTTGGCACGCACATCGTCAAGGAAAAACCATTCCTCGCTGCGGGAGCACGTTTATAACTTTCTACAATAAACAAATGAATCGCTAGTCATTCTTCAGAGAATTATAGGAAATAAAATGGCATCTACATGTGTATGGAGAGAGCATTTTAAAAAATGCATCTCGATGTATAATTTAAAGTCTAATTTACAATGTGCTATTTCTTTCCTATTTCTTGCCTTTTACCATTTTTTATCTTTTGCCTTTTATCCTGTTTCTTCGTTTTCTAGCGTTAAAAATTCTAGAGATAAAAATTTAACTTCAGAAAAGATAAGAAATACGATTGTCGATAAAACGATCGCAAAGAAGAAAAAAGGTAAGTGGTAAAAAGCAAGAAACAGGAAATAAAGAGCATTCTAAAAATCGGGCTTTATAATTATTTATCTTATAACAGTATTGTTTCTCTTTCTCTTTCTCTTTCTTTCTCATTTACATTTTGTATTTAAAAAAAAATTACCTACACAATACGTACTGAATGGTATGAATCATTATAAAACTTAATAAATCTGCACCATCAAAATAATTGTTGTAATTCATCTGGTGATATCCAAATTACTTGGAACTATTATAAGGTTTGAGAAAGAGAAAGAGAGAAATTACGGATGACTTATACATAACTATTAGGAGATTAATGATTATGGATTAATTGAAAAACTCACAAAACGATAAAAAAACTTTTCTATTAATAATCAGTTTAAATTTTTAATTTGTTTTTGTTGTCGATTTCTATTGTACTTTTCTAACCATTTGTTCGTTAACAACGAGCCGTCCAAAATGTACTAAATTCCAACTTTTTCTCCCTTTTTAAAACTCTCGTGTAGAGCGCTTCAAGTAGACCGCCCATAGCAGTAATATTTTATACTTAGACTTACAATAATTTCTTCGCCTCCATTTTACCGCTACTACCACAGCAAAGTCTTCACTGTATCTTCCATAGACTGCAATTACCTGTAATTTATGTTACACTAACAATAAGTATATCACTTATGTGTGTGATGTGCGCATGCAGATATACGTATAAATATATAGAAAAATCGGTAGTGTAAAATAGAGAAGAAAATAAAAAGTGATTATATACGCGAGAAAAAAAACTGAATGGAAAAGTAAAAATAATGAAACTAGATTCCAAATACATTACATGCGTAAGCAATTAATTTGAATATCGATTGTGATGATAATTACGATAATAATTATGATGATTCAATTTTTCAATAAATTATATCTAAGGAAGAGAGAGAGATAATCTAAATATATGTATAAAGATACGTGATATAACAAGTATTGATAAATGAACGAGAAAAATGTAATTAGCCTTAATGGACGATAGAATCAAATTGGTATGCTGCATAAGGAGACCTTTAGTGTCGAGAAGAGTGAGAAGAAGCAAAGAGATAGTTGGGAAGGCAAAGAAGAGGAAAACGAGAAGTACGAAACGAAGAGGATGCTATCTCGCGAAACAACTCGAGATGGGCCTTATTACTGGCGGGATCAAACAGCCGTCGGGGTGTTAACTGCCCTCGAGAGGAGAACGAAGCGAGAAAGAGTTGAAGTTTAACGCTGCTGGCTGACCGGGAGATAACCATGCATTCGTCTTTTTTTCTTCACCTTCCTTTCTTCTCCGTCTTTGTCTTTCTTCTGGGCGATCGCTCACATTGATTGTATTGCAACCGCATAAAAATTTTCCATTTCGTTAAATAGTTGTACATTTTATTGTATTCCGTATCTTTTGGAAGCTGCAGAATATCATTTTAAATATAAATATATATCTTTGAAATTCATGTTGAACTTGCAAATAAACGGTAAAATAAAGGGTAGAAATCGATGTACTTAGCGAAAAACTCTTCGTAATTTTGCGGCGCCGTACGCATAAACATTTGTTAGAAAATGCAGAAAGGAGTTTCCTATGTCTGTCAATAACATGTACGTGTAAATAATCGTCGAGCATCCTGCACTAAGGCCACTAACAACAGTTTGAAGCCTCCAATCACGTATAATTTCGTACCGTAATCTTACCTCGAAAATAAGAGACATTCAAACGTTATTCTTCAGATTTCTATTGTTATCTTTACCGGCATTCAAACGGAAATATACGGTAGACATGGGGTACAGGTGAGTAAACATAGAAAATTGTTTACTGACGATTAACCGTACATCCATGAGATAATATAGTTACGCTGCGCAATCTTTAAAGTCAATTTTATGCACGGCACTTTGGCGAATGAAAAAATAGGAGAGAGTTGCCTACTCAAGATATTTTATATTATTGTTCTCATTATTACTAATTTGCATGAAAGTTAATATTTTATATTATAATTCGATAATATCAATATTTTAAATTATAACTCGATTTTAAGACATTTAATATTATTCTATGTTTAATCTTCTACACCACGGATGCCCTATGTCCGGCCCAAGGGCCAGATCCGGCCCGTGCAGTCTTTCAATCCGGCCCGCACCCATAACCGTATTCCAAACAAATTTCACGTTAGTAAAGCGCACGTGGCGAGAATTTACGAAAGATAAGTTCTTTTGTATTGACAATGTTTGGATCAACTTGTTTGCGAAGCTACATTCTCAAAAATGAATTACGTGAAAAACAAGTTTCGAAACCGTCTAACTGATCGTCATCTTGAGGATTGTTTGGTTGCTGCTACTACTAGCTACAACCCTGAGTTTATTTAGTTGGCTAAAGATAGCAAATCGCGCTTCTCACATTAGTTCTTATTTGGAAAATATATAAAATATATAAATAATGTGAGAGAGTAATCAACAAAGCAATCATTAATTCTGTAATGTATTATCTCTATAAGTTATATCTTCTACAATCGATAAAATTGCTTCATTTATTTTAATAGAAACAATCTGTATCTATTTACAATGGAACATTTGAGACTCAATTCTCAAGATTGGATATTTTTATTCTATGGACGACTAAAATGAGACTCCAAATAGATTCATGATGCGATTTAATTTTATTTAATAATTTTATTTCTTTATACTGAGCGAACTTTTATATATTTTATAATTATTGTTTATTATTGTATTGAAACATTGGACATCTGTTGCGTTTAAATTGTTTCATATTTGCGTTTAATATATTTAATTTTAATTTTTATTACTTGCGTTTGATTTGTTTCAAATTCAATATATCTCTTTATCTACAATTACCAATGGAATAATTCGGCTCATAGTCCTCCTTAGCTATATTGATTTTATAAAATATATAAACATAAAAATACATAAACATAAAAATATATAATTATGTGATTGAACCAGCAATGATTATTACTTGAAAGTTATCAGTTCAAAAGTTTTCAAAAATAGAATGACTAGGACTAGAGAAAGGCAGTTAAAATTAAATTTAAAAATTAACAATTAAAACCATAAAAAAAATTAAAAAAACAAAAAAGCAAAAAAAAGAAAAAACAAAAGGAAAAAGGAAAAAAACAAAAATGGGGATTATCATTGCCTCACCTCCACGTGGTGATTCCCGGGTAACGCAAAGAGGACAATAACTTGATATTAGTCTGGCCCGCGGGGCAATAGTCAAAATCTGAAATGTGGCCCTTCGGGCTAACTAATTGGGTACCCGTGTTCTACACTGTTAAAAATTTTATGAAATTTAATATACTTTTAATTTACACAATTTGAACTTAATTTCATGACATTACATTAAATTTAATGTATATTTATAACTGAAAAGTATATTTGTGTACATGTACATGAAATTTAATGTATTTTTCATGAAAATTTATGAAATTTAATGTACACGTCCATTACATTTAAGTATTAACATAACTACTGTAACTTAATCTTCAGTTAAATCATTCATTACTTTTAATTTCTTTCATAACTACGAGCTTTATGTACATGTAAAGGAAGCTCGTAGTCACATTTTTAATAGTGTATATCAAGAACAAATTAATTCGTTATAAGTCTTTTTTTTATACAATGATCTGAGAGGTATAATTTAACCGATTTCTTAAATCGATTTCTAAAAACTCTTTTAAAAAGAATGATAAATTTGTGAATAAAAATAATAAACGATGTTTGAAATGATTTATTATACATATTAATAACAAATTAAAAAATGTCCGCCATCACTTTTTTAGCTTTACATAACGCATAAGGTAGATTCGACAATTGCAGACAGTTTTACGTAATATTTTTACCACGCACATTGTACCACCATATTTATAAAATAAGATGTAATTTAAGGGGATCCTAAAGTCGTCTGTATTACCGATTAAACCATATAATTTTTGTGTAACAATTTTTTTCGTCTCTTACTGATTTGAAAATCTTTTTCCAGGATTAAAGTATACGCATTAATACATATCTGTGAGGTGGAGTCTATGCTGTGAACGACAAAAAATTTCGAAAATTAAAATCTTTTTTACCATTTCTTAGTCTAATACGGCGCTCCAAAGCTAACACGTCGTGACAACATTTACTTCATATAAAAGCTGTGCAGTCTGTACTTATGAAATAGTAGTCCACAGACTAATAGTTTGCATGAAGAACAATATGAGAGTTCTTAAAATTGGACTTAGACGTCTAATTGAAACGTAATTGTTATATGAAAATTTATATGTATCGTTTCAATGATACATAAAATCGTGTCATTGACATGTAAATCATCTGTGTGTAAGTGCTATTGTCAATATGACTAATCGTATTTAGGATTCCCTTAAGAATCGTGTATTCATATTTTATTATTCACTTTTTTCTTATACTCGTCACATTGCCGATAAATGTCTTCATGAGATTCTGTCAGCGTATTAATATACAAAAACTTTGTAATATATCCTTTAGCGTTTCTGTTGACTTACAGAAATGGGATTTCTGTTAAAATCTGAGATGCCAGGGATGATTTTACAAAAAATTTGACAATGTATGATTGCATTAAACGACGCAGTACTAAAGGGACAAAGAAAAATAAAGCTTAAACTAGGTATCGACAAAGAATCTATTTCAGACTGACATACGACAATGGCCGCGGTCCGACGTCTCGCTCACAACGTTTGAAAATCATTTCATCCTTGTTGTCAAATGTTGAACGAAGACAAATAATGCTATGAGCATTATCAGCATGAATCGGACCACGGCCAATGATATAACAATTGGTAAGAAATATTTTAATTGTAGACGGTTAGTTACGACGTAACATATTGTAAGTAGCGTGAATATCTGTTTTAATTTTAATTTTTTGATACTGAAGATGATTAGATATATGGTCGAAACGTCTATCAATGTATACAAGGGTCGTTTAAAAAGTTTTGAGCCTAACATAGAAACAAGTATTTTTTCGGTCAAATTCAGTTTTATTTTTTCAACATAGTCTCCTTTTAAGTCGATACACTTTTCCCAGCGATGCTCCCATCCCTTTAACTCATTCAAATAATAGTTGGCGTTTTGCTCTGCAAAATAGGCTTCTAACGGAATCCACTGTTTTGACTGTTTCTTCGTCTCAGAAGTGAATTAGTGGATCCAAGTTTCATCAACAGTTATTAATCGACGCAAAAAATCCGACTAGTTTCGCTTAAACCGCTTCAACAGAGTCTTGAAAATGTATATTCGATTTTTTCCATTTTTATAAACTGACTGGCACAAATGACTCAAATAACTGAGTGTCCACAATAGCTACAATTTTCACAGGTATCTTTCAAAGCATGTACGATTGTACCAGAATGGTTTTGACTTTTGACTAGTAATGCCATCTTCATATTGAGGCTCAAAATTTTTCAAACACGACCCTCGTACATGTAAAGTGAATTAATATACAGGGTGTCTCTAAATTTCCGCATACGGAGTACAAGACGTGATATTTTGTGTTAAAACAAACAACTTTTTCCTTTAACAAAATTGCGCCCGATAAATAATTTGTGCGCTTATTTGTTAACTTCAACCTGCTCTTCTGCAAAAACTACTTATCGGACATAATTTTGCTAAAGGAAAAAATTGTTTTTCGTGCTAAAACGAACAACTCTTTCCTGTAGTGAAATTACATTTGATAAATAATTTTTGCGTTTACTTGTATAACTTCAATCTGCTCTCCTGCAAAAACTACTTGTCGGACGCAATTTTGCTACAGGAGAAAGTTGTTTGTTTTAACATAAAATATCACGTTTTGAACTCTGTATGCGGGAATTTGCACTGTTATCTTGCCGAGGTAATTTTATGCTCCTTTATTGATCTATTTTGATATTATTCACTTATTTAATGTTTTTATCACTAAATGTTCCCTATATAGAACTGCCAAAGATCGAGTAATTAATATTTGGCTTATACTGTTTTGACTTTTAAAATTCTCACTTAAAAAACCAATGACGAGACCAGTGTACACGCATTCGGCAGGAATGGTGTCCCTCGGCGTTCGGCGCGCGACGCTACACACTCGTACCGAAGTTCACACGTACGTGTTACTGGAATTTATTACTAGCGCGAGTGAGATCCCCCGGTGTCTCCCGCTCGCCAATATTCATAATATTTTTATTGTGCACAAAATGATGTAATTATGCATAAAAATTCTTAATACTGTAAAAAATTTTTGTGCATAATTACGTGTAATTTTGAGACTCATTGTAATAGCTTTGCATGCTTCCAGTAACACGTACGTGTGAACTTCGGTACGAGTGTGTAGCGTCGCGCGCCGAACGCCGAGGGACACCATTCCTGCCGGTGCGTGTACATATATTACTTTACGCGATCCAACTCTTTTTTCGTTTGGTTGCTTCTGGTCGTTCACTTTTTGGAAAGATCGTCAGTTGTATTGTAAAATTACACTCATATTTGTACCGATTCAACTACTGAGGCGTGTCGAATTGAATTCGAAAGGCATACTCGTATTTGATCCTAAGACGACGGGACCATTCCAAGAAGGAATGGTCCATTCAAATACGGATCTGAAAATAATTTTGTTAGGCCATGAAATAATTACGTACGAATATTAAGCACGATAAGCAATGTTGTAAAAAATTTTGACATTTTAGCAATCGTTTGAACGTACATAATTATTTTGATAGTCCAACAAAATTATCTTCAGATCTATATCTAGCTAAATTTTTAGATATTTCAACAAAATTGTTCTTTTCAGATACAATGTTACTCTTTGAAATCGGTAGTATGCAAAATTCAAGATTCAACCGAATCGAAATCCAGTTTGATTCTTTACAGTATCGATTCCATGTAATATTCTAATCATTCAGTGAACACAATAGTTGAAGGAAATTCGCTGTGACTCAGGTATCGGGTGCGTCAATTTTGAAAGCAACTGATTGGCTGATGTACTCTGTAAGAAATTTCTGTTGCAAACTTCCAAAAGTATTGGAAGTTTTTATCCAACAAAAATGTGCTGTAAATTTAAACAGTTGTATTGTGAAATTATAATAGCATTTTGTGGTAAAGTATATGCAAATCTCTAATACGCAAACGCGGCACGCCAATTATGTAAATTCAAAACAAATTTCTATTGTAAATTTACAAATATTGTGAAATCACAACAAAATGTTATATGGTTTGTTAATTTTTGTAAATTTACTGCAAATTTTTATTGTAAATTCATAAACATTTCTAACAGTGATAACAAGTTTGCGACCTGCGACTCACGTTCCGCGTTTTATATAGATCGGGCTTAATGCGTCCATCTACAATACACAGATTAAGAAATAAGAGTAAGAAATTAACCAATCACAGTCCAATGTGTAAAGAATAATTGACTGTAATTGGTTAATTTCTTACTCTGACTTCTTACTCCGTATATTATAGACGACACATAAATCTCGATCCACAACCTTGCTTTAAGCGGTGTCTACAATGAAATTTTATGACGTAAAATTTAAGCTTTAAACTCTAAGCCATAAGAAATTGATCAATTACAAATTACAATCGAATATGAGGAGAATATACCTATGCATATACCTACATAAGTCTGAACTTCCGCGTTTCTTTTTCCTATGTTTTTTTCAGATATTTATATAAATATGGTTATGATTGATTATGATATTGTATAAAGAAAAAAAAATACCGATATTGTATTGAACAATCTCGGAATTCTATTAATATCTGATATAAATATACGGTCATTTTTACCGTCGCTATAAATATTTCATTTTTGCATAAAAGTGTATCAATAATTTTAATTATTCTTATTATTTTAGTAAAAATCTGTAATGGACTGTTCGAGTCTAACGCTGGTTGTTAATTTGCGACGTAATATAATATCAATTAATAAAATGAAAATTACATTGGTTACAGATATAATGTCAAATAACAAAATTATATTATTATTTTATCCTAATTATATATACATATAACATGGAAATGGAAGAAAACGATATTTTATTTTCCAGGTAGTTCTACGATTTGCTACGCCTCTGGATAATCAACCCATAGTGGTCCTACATTTGGAATACCAAGAGGGCAAAATCGTGGTAGAAAAAAATTAAGAACGACAAACTCCGGACGATCGACCCGACTTTTCCTCGGCGGGAAAAAAAAGGCGGGAAAAGAAAGAGAAGATTCCGATCTGACAAATCGATTAGGTATATTAGGTATATTCATCGGTAGGTTCGGATACAGAATTTACGTATAATGTAGCGGGCGTGACTGCATCTCGCTGACGCCTACCTTGGCCTGCCTGAATCCGATGTTCGCGCGCAATATCATAAGACACCTCCTTCACAGGGTTCAGCGCAGCGCACGAGGCGTGGTGGGGATGCGAAGGCGTGGAAGGGATCGGAGTTCGGTCCGATCGGAGCGGTCTCCGTCGAAGCCGGCGTAACCGCGTCAGAACGCGGTAGTACGTGAGAACGCGCGCGTCGGTAGTCGTTTGTTGTTGTTTCTGCGCGCCGGCTTTTGATCCACGTAACTCGTACAGCTGATCGCGCGTGTTCGCGAGCCGTTCGCTCGCCCCACGACGGCGTTTATTAACGCGCGTCACCGATGTAAAAGCCCGTGATCTCTCGCAAAACGGAAAGGAAATCGGCCGAGAATTATATCGGCCGTATCAAAAACCTTTCGTCGCGCGTGTGGAACGTCCCAACACCCCCCATCCCCGCTCCCCTCCCTCGCTTCGCCATCTTTCCGATTCTGTCCATCGAGCTCGTGATTTGCTCGTACTCTTCTCATTTCAACCGATCATATTCGATTTCCCTCTCTCCCTCGTCTGCTCCTTCTCTTCGCCTTCCGCTTCCTTTCGAATTCCATTTCCATTACTTTGTATCCGAACATCGTCGAAGGTGGTATCGGCTCCGAAATTGTTATCTGGTACATATTATATTCCGCACATATATTATCCTCTTTTCTCCATACTTACGCATCAAATTAATTGTGTTGTGCGCGCGCTTGGAGCGGAGCTTGCTCCTTGAAGCGAGTGAAGAAGAAGAAACGACGCGGAAGAAGAAGCAAGGGGGAAGACGAAGAGTGCGACGAAAACTTTTTGTGCAGAGACATGACCGTTGATCTCGTTCGGCGTGATCGTTTGCTCGCAGTGTCGTTATTTTGACAAAATCCTCCCTCGCGCGAGCGTATCCGAACGTGAGTTTATCCGACGGGACTTTACAGTTCGCGGCGGAACAGTATCTCGTTCGCGCGCGACACTACCTGCTGTTGTACTTGAAAACGCACGCATACGCACGCATACGCACGCATCGCGGTGCTCCCCCGCCGTGATTCCGCGTATCTTCTGATAGCGCGCTAGTTTCGTGAATCGCCGCGTCACATTAAAACAGCCAAAATTCGGGTGAAGGGTGATCCGAAGCCATCCTACGTGATGGACACCGCAGACGAGCAAGATTTAGAGAACCCAGGTGGAGGTTCGATGGCTAACGGCGCCAACGGAACCAATGGGACAAATGGAGCCAACGGTCAACACCAGACGCCGGAGGGTTCTTTGGTAAGTTTTCTTTCAATCTGTAATGGCGCCATAGCGGTCGAATTCCTTTACGCATCTCTGCTTTACGTTCGCTTAATTCGCTGGGGATAAATATCGCTGCTAAATTGATATGTATAAACAGCGAACATGTAAACGTTCGATACGTAACGACGCGTCTCATCATTGTTAATAGTATTGAAAAAAAAAAACGCGTACGTATTAGGTCATTATAGAGGTTAACTCAATTGCTAGTTTTGCGATTACACTCCCGTCAATTTAACGTTCTTTTTCGAATAGTATTTCTGTTTATCATTGCGAGATAAAGACGTGATCTTATATCTATCTTATTCGCATTTTTTGATTATTCGGGTTTATTGCGGAATTTGGGTCGAATAAAGAGATATTGAAAGGATCAACGACGCAAAATGTTTACTTTTAGAGAAATTCATGGTGGTCGAAAGTCCATCGTACGACGTATGATTCGGAATAGTCTACTGAATATATATGATATTCTCGATATCTAAAACTTCTCGATGATTAAAAAAAATTTCGGTATTTGATGGTTAGGCGGTTAACGAATCCATCAATCAGAAAACTGGAAAGTGAACCGAGAAAAATACCATTTAGTTCGACGAATCCAATTCTGATTGGTCTAGGCAATTTCTCCTATAAATTTTTACTTAGCTCTCATCTATTGTTTGCTCCGTTCTTTCCGCCGAAATGTCTAAATAAGAAGACTATAATGCTTCTCATCCATGGAGAATCTCATCCATGTGGATACTTGAGCGGGAATGTGAACATAGTGTAAAGGGAATCGATTTATTTTAACACAATACTTATTAATGAAAAATAAGTTTGTGAATATCTTTAGATCCATGAATACAAACTGTTCGAGCCTTTTTTTTAAATGTTGCTTTTGTGAGCAAGAATGCAGTATGGAGCTATGTCGAATCTGTGTCGCACAATGAAGCTTTGGTCACCATGGATCTATATTTCTTCGAAAATAATGGTGCTTTTTCATCGTGGATCTTTTCTAAAACTCTTTGTTTAACGTAGGATATGCAGGTCCATAGATGTCTAAGTAAATATCTCGTAATTAGTTGAAATTATAAGAAAGTTTAATAAGAGAAATTTGTACGGAAATTTGTAAGAAATTTGTAGCTTCAAATCAGCTACAAAGTACATGTAAAACTTTTTTTGCGCTCGTAATCTTTTCGAGTTATAACGTAAATATCTATCATTTTTTTGCATATTTATAGATATAAAATAGCAGTCATTTGCAATCAAAATTCTATCTAATTCAAAATTGCTACTCTGACACAACATTTCAAACCATATATATATTCAAAAATATTTACAATTTAATTTACTACTTTAATACTTAAGATACTTAATAGTATTATCTCGTAAATGAGAGAGAGAGAGAGAGAGAGAAAGAGAAAGAGAAAGATGTATAGTAGCAATTTTTACCTACACTGGAAAAAATGTTTGGTTGAAAATTTTATGATTAAATCTACTACAATTCTAGTTGAGATAATCGTAATTCCGATTGATTTAATCAGAAATCTTTGTCCATCTTAAACATAACATTTTTCTCATTGTAGATATAATTTTGATTGCAAATGACCCCTACTGTATAAATATGCAAAAGGAATTACATAGTATCTATTTAAAAAACCTATGTCGTCTTTAACAACTCAAAAAGGTCATGAAAAAAAACATTTACGTCCATTTTGTAGCTCAAAACCGTGCAAATTTCTTTTACTATAAACTTTTTTATAACTCAATCAATTGCGAGATATTTGCATCTATGAGTAGACATTCTGTATGTATATATATATATATATATTTTTTCATATATATGTGTGTGTGTGTGTGTGTATCCGTAAAATTATAATTTTTAATTTTCTATTTTATTAAGAATTATTATAATTTTACGGATACACACACACATACACACAAACACACACATTATTTTGTTTTATTTTTAATTTTTTATTTTATTAAGACGGAATTATTACATAAAAAATTTTTATACCTTTTGGATAAATATGAAAATATACACGAATATAATAAATCATAGCAGGAAACCCTTTTTACGTACACTGTTAGAAATTTTATTATGAATTTCAGTAATATTGTAAAAGAAGTTTTTGGTTATGAGGCAACTGAAAAGTAATGAATGGTTTAACCGAAAACTAAGTTATAGTAGTTGTAAATGTAATGAATGTGTGTATTACATTTCATGCAAATCCACATAAAATTTTGTGGAAAGTACGTTTAATTTCATAAAATTTTATGTAAATGTACACAAAATACTTTTCAGTTAGCAAATACATTAAATTTAATATAATTAAATTTAATATAATGTTATGAAATTTAACTTGTGTAAAGTTTTAATAATATTAAATTTCAATTGATATTTTTAACAGTGTATTTATTATTTTGCATCTATGAACAGAGTCATCTATGAATATAGAATCACGGAATTAAATTTTAATATCAACATAAATACATGAGATTTTCAATAAATTGAATTTTCAATAAATTTAATATTCGCAATTGTAATCGTATCGATAGAAAAGGCTCGTTCGTGCGCCGCGCCGGTAAAGCAATATTAGTTTACAAACAACGCCAATCTTGCGGCTCGCTCACTCAACGAATGTTTTTCTTCACATCAAATATATGTTTTATGCCCTCGATTATTTCTGTCCTCGTGAAATTCACGTTTCGGTGTATTTATAAAAAGCATCCGTCGAAATCTTAGAGAAGAAAAAAATACAAAAAGAAACGCGTTTACCCGCAGATCTTTTTAACCGTTATTTGTAGATATGTAAATTGTGCTTTTTTTTAGTAACTTGTTATCATACATTTAATATAACTTATTACTGGTTTATGCAATTTGTGTGTGTGTGTGTGTGTGTGTGTGTGTGTGTGTGTGTGCGTGCGTGTGTGTGTGCGTGTGTGTGTGCGTGCGTGCGTGTGCGCGCGTGTGTGTGCGTGTGTGCGTGCGTATCACACACACACACACACACACACATACACTATATGTATGTATGTGTGTGTGTGTGTTAATGCTTCCGATTTTAGTAATCTTTTAACCTTGACTTTTTGTTTACTGAGAAAGTTATTGAGTCTTATCGAAGAAATTTAACGACCAATATATAACATGAGAAGCACGTAGCAGAAATTGTGTTATTTGTATCAAAATTGGCAACGCTACCGCTGGCAAGGGATCGAAACGATTATCGTTCGTAATATACAATTATATGTCCCTGCGACAGCTTGATTTTACAATATGAATCATATCACTTTGTACGCGCAATTAAATTTTTTATAAAACGTCTTTTTATAAATCTACATTTAGAATTATTCATAAGCAGCTCGAATGAAAGGTGAATTGGAGTTATAATGAAACCTAATATTAAGTGTTTCGTGCATAGGGCGAATAATTGCTGTAATTTATATTAATAACGGCAATTTATTTGAAACCTGTAGTACGAATGTTTACTGATTTTCATGATAACTTTCCGACATTAACGAGTATTTAAAAGTTAATTGGATCGCATCATGTGTTTCGTTTTTGTCATGTTTATTTAAGGGAGAAAATGTATTACAATAGAAAATGAAAATATCAATTTAAAAAATTATTTTTAAAAAGCAAATTAGTTTCTGCACAATTTTTTACGTATAAAATAATTTTTAAATATAAATGTATATAAATATCTAAAAAAGGTGGTTATAGTAGCCTTGAGATCTGAATAGTTAAATAAAAGCAGATAATTAAGAAAGAATTTAAAAAATTTATATTTTTATTTAATTCGTCATCTGACAACAATTTTTTTATTGTATCTTTGATTTGAATTAAATAGAAAAAAAAAACAATTTATTGTAAGTGATGTGAGGTTGTCACACAGCATCAAAATTTTTGAAACAGTGTAGAATCGTGTTTCTTTATCTTTATGTATTTTTTTTAGTAATACTGAATTAGTTTTTATAATATTTTTTATTTGTTTTTCTAAAAAGGAGGTTTATAATTTAATCATTTAATTTTAAAAAATTATAGTTGTAGGTTTTATACAAATTATACAACTATAAGAAATTATATAATATAACTATAATTTTTTGAAATTAAATGATTAAATCATAAATCATTCCTTTTTAGAAAATATATATATACATGTATAAAAGTTACGAGCAGAAGTTGGAAAAGAGGCAGGATGTTTTAAATTATAACAAAAATTTAAACTTATTAAGAAAAAAATCATCAATTTAAAAATACAGCTAGTTATTACAAAGGAAAGATTAAATTAAAGAAAAATTATTCGGATATGTCGAGCAGGGTTGGTAAAGACTAATGTTTTTTTTTTCAAGAATAAAACATACTGTGTTTCTTCTTAAATATGTTTTTAATGCTTCAAATATGTTTTAAACAGTACTATAAAAAAAACATATTTAAAATATATTAAAAACATCAATTTAGCATGTTTTAAACTATTTAAAACACGTTTAAAACATGTTTTTTACCAACCCTGATGTCGAATAGTGATGAGAAAAAGAAATATAAAGATAGTTTTGCCTTATAATTTTTCAACTGCATCTTTCCTTTTACAAACATTTGAATTAGTCGATATTTCTTTTTCGAAAAAATTGGTTTAAAATTAAGATGAATTTTGTACTTAGGTCACTTATATCTATATGTATTACGTTTAGCAGGTTCGTATCGAGACAGGATTTAGAAATGAAAGGATTGATCTCTAAATACATATAATTAACTAAAAGTAATTATGTAAATGTAGGTGATATGATGAGAGATTTCCTATCTTCCACACACACACACACACACACACACAATATATCACACACACATAATATATATAATACATATATATATATATTGTATATAAACCTAATATTCCCGTTTTTCTCAGTTATTAACGGTAATGGCTATACTTAATACTTTTTTTAGTGATTATTTGCAAAATGACTGTATTTAATGCTTTTGCATTTTCATTTCTGATATTCCTTACGACATCGGACTTTATGATCTTAGTCTATCTGTACTTATTTTACATTACTGGGAATTTAATCCATAATTGCCGTCGTAAATTATTATCTGCATTTGCGTGCTAGTCGTGAGTGAAATTTATAAAGTTCCAATTCACGCGAAACACTGGTGTAGGTACTCTCACTTCGTGATTTTAATTTTTTTCGAATTTAGGTCGATGGACTAATCATACTAATTACATCTATATAGAGCGCGAGAGTGTGCGTGCAGTGAGCAAGCGCCGATCAATTTTGGTGCGAAAGGGGAGAGAGAGAGAGAGAGAGAGAGAGAGAGAGAGAGAGAGAGAGAGAGAGAGAGAGATACTAGGAAAGAGAGGGAGATCTGTGTCGCGAAGACACTCGTCGTTGTACAGGTATAGGTGTAAACAGGTCTCCACCTGAGAATTTGTATTCGATATGTGTGCGAGTGTGGGTGCGTCGTCGTGTGTTATCAGCTACACAACGACGCTGTTTGTGTAGCGTGTGTAGAAGGGAAAAGGAAACGGAAGATAGGAGAGGAACGAAGAACGGATAAAGAGAAGAGCAGCGAAAGGTGGAGAAAGATAGATACTCGGGAGTCGCGCGAAAGGGGTGAAGGTGGGAGGAGAGGGTTGGGGGGATTCACGGGCTCATCGCGGTGCACAAACGGCGCAAGGGCGGGGATTCCCCCTTCGGCCAATCGGATCGACTAGCGAATGCGCTCACCTACGGTACCGCCGGCTCGCTGCTCGTCCACCTGCAGACGCCATGTCGTGACGTCACATCTCATTACGACAGGCCCCGGCGTTTATGGTAACGATGCATTGTCGCCTCGCAACTAGTATTGTCTCGCGAGATCGTTCGCAAAATTTTATTTTGGAAATTCGATTTTGATATATTCGATTATGAAGTCACGATTGCGCAATGTACTCATATGTCCTGCGATATATTTCTCTGATGTGTCAAACAATTTAATTACTGTCATTATTAATTTTTGCAAATTTTTATTGCGAATCTTTTGGACGATTATCGTGACCACGGTTGCCAAGTCCCGAGCACTGTACGGCTGGGGCCCGAAGATCCGTGCGCTGGAGATTTCATATTTTGACTGGAAACCGGATGATAAGGCGCAGGATTTAATTCATGTTTTGCACTGTTACAGATTTTCTTTTCGTTATTAATATTTGACCAACGTAAAGTATCAACATAATCACAGAGACCTTATTATTATTACAAGATTTATACATACAGTACGAACATAATTACACGCACACACACACAAACTTTTTTATTATTCGTAAAATAATATAAACTGTGAACATAATCACAGACTTTCTTATTACTTTCCATGTAATTTAAATATGCAATTAATAAATACTCCATGCGAGCGAAAAAACTGGAGATTTTTCCCATCTGCCAGAGAACTGGAGATTAGTCCTTAAACTGCATCGGAGTTTCCAGTCGAAATCTGTAGACCTGGCAACCGTGATCGTGACGTTAAAAAAATTTAATTGCGATTATTCAACCGACAGCTAAAATTGGCATAGAAAGCCATAAATCGTAATCTTTTACCATGGTATACTACTTTGCCATCTACCATGGCATATTTCTTGTCCGAATGGATGGTTCCATTAGCAGAGGGATCGATATAGCGTCAGATGAAACGATTTTTAGCGGTCCTTCGAAGCTTTTCAAAACGTTTCGCCGTTCAATTTTACGGGGGACCAGTCCAAGATATACATAGATCTTCTATTATATCGAGGAGAAACGCAGCGAGACCTTGGATTCACGGGGAGCGCTACGAACTCCTTTATTATTCGGCTGTTTTACGATTGCCCTATAAAGATCTCATAATTAGATTTTGGAAGTAATATCCTGCCGGAACTTGGTTAGAGGTCGAATGGTCGATCCACATGAAGGTCAGGCTCGAAATCAGGTTCAGAATTGCAAGGGTCGATCTTGCTTTTTTTCTCTACAGGGGTGCATCCGTGAATCAGGTTTGTGGAATGAGTATAATTTTTCAAAGAGAAATCGACCTGCGATGGTTGCTACCTGAGGAATTTGTCATTAAAGAATAACGCAGTAGAGGAAGATTGTACATCTCGTGTTATAAACGTTAAAAGGCGAGATAGTTGGTATCGATGAACCTCTCAACGAATTCCATCGTGTACAGCCCCGCAAAGGGTTGATGAAACGTTATTAATTACGCGAGAACGAGCAGCAGGCAGGTGGCCGGGTGCCCCCCGTGGCGTTAAATTATTCGTACGCATCGGAGCGCGGTCTCGCAGCGCCGTGGACGCGATTCGCAGGAAGGCGCGTGCATCCGCATGCAACTCGCGTCGCGGCGTCGACAGTGCGCGTGATCCCGATCCGAGCGGTGGTGCGCGAGCGGAGAAGGTAGTCTCGCCCGTTGATGGTGGGGAATCACGGCGTGGCGACGGCGGCAGCGCGGCGGCGCAGGAGCATCGAAGCGCGGTAAAGAGGGGCGTCTCTGAATGAAATGAAGAAAAAAACGAGGAGAACTGAATTGCGATTGGTCCACGCTCGGCTTTACGGTCACGCCTTGCCTTTATACATACGCGAGCTCTCCTCTTACGAGACGAATGCGAATCGATGATGTCCCCTCTCCTTCTATATACATAAAGAGCATTCCTGTCACATTCTCGTGACCATTTTACTGCAATGCCGCAAATTGAAAGAAAAATCCAACTTTTATCCATAACCCGTTGATCGCGTCGTTAAGTACTGCAGATTATTTGAGGAGGGATATAAAAAAGATGCGAACGCTGCGCAGAGAAATATTTGCACACACCTTTTTTTTTATTATTAAGTAGCTTGTTCTTTGATTAGAATTCAGTTATATTTATGTATGTTTTCATGATTTCGGAATACGTTTTTTAATACGATGGTAGAGAGAAAGGTATACGGAAAATATCGAGATTGAAGTCTAAAAGAAAAATGTCATTAGGGTACGGTCTCAACCTCCCAACGTGGAGATTTCTCGGGTTATGCCGCGCTATGGCGTGTCTTGGATAATCGGTCATTTTAGCTCGATATTATCGATACATCAATGCAGAGAACGAAAGACGAAGGGGGTCTAAAATCGACAAGGCGAAAAGCTCGATACGATCAGCACGATCGTGAAGTGCACTATTCCGCACACTCCCTTCGCAACGATTATCGATCGCTTAATGACACCGATTTTATCGAAAACAACAGAAATGCAGACTCGGGTCTCCATTAACGTTGAGCAAGTTAGGCGCGGAGAAAGGTGTGTTTCTGCCTTTAACGATGCCTTTTAAGTAGGTTACAAAAAAAATGTTAAACTTACGTCAATCCCGGGGTTATCTATAATAAATAACAAGAAATTTTATTTTCCCAGACATTTAAACTCTCTTGTTATTTATGTGGAATATTTATTTTGCTAGGGTCTTATGATGGGTTCTTACAATTTTCATTACACAATATTATTATTACATTTCTATGAATAATAAATGATGGAGATAGCTATAAATTTAATTCTGTCCATAATCATAGAAATTTTGTTCGTGATACTCATCCGTTTAATGGCGCTATGAAAGTCATTGATAAGAATTATTTATCAGAATATATAAGACTTTTATTGCATCACTCAATGACACAAAGCTATATTTGAATCGATATTGCGCGTTTAGTAGATAACAATGTGCATAAAATGAAGGATGTTTAGCGCAGGTATCTCGTTTTTATTAACGTAAGCTATAACTACTAACGATATATGACCACACTCCCCTCCAAACAACCCTGAAATCGCTTGACTTTGAACAGAGGTATTAATGTCGATAATTATAGTTAACCGATTTTTCCACATGTTATCGTATTTGCCCTGTATATATGTATATTATTTATCATTAGCCAGCGTGTAATTATATACTTTCCGTGCGTATATATTATATATTTCCTATAAAATTAACGATATACCTCACAAAATTGAGACTTATAATTTGATTATTGACACAAAGTCATATTAGGAAATCTATTATACATTTTAGCCTTTTGTTTATGATTTATACACTGAGAAAAAAAATTTGTTCAACTAACTAAACACATTTAGTTGTTTGCAGATTTGGTTAATTCAACAAATTTTATTTAATCGAATTTAACCGTAGTCTGTTTAACGTTGAATAGCTTGTTAAGCAGACTAAGGTTAAATTTAATTAAATAAAATTTGTTGAATTAACCAAATCTGCAAACAACTAAATGTGTTTAGTTAGTTGAACAAATTTTTTTCTCAGTGTATTATATTATTTTTTAAATAAAAATCGCTTTTAACCAATCGTCGAATTATTTGTAGAAACTCATGATAAAAGTATTATAACCGGTTAGTCTTCTAGTCAGGTAGTCTTTTATAACTTTGTTAATTATTCTTTATGTATAGTCGTATTTTTATACCGGATGCTTCTCTTTATCTGCAGGATGTGGTAAAGCACATTTAACTGGTACCGATGTATCAGTATATGTGAGTATTAAAATCACGGTATCAATTGGCTGTCTCGCAATGTTATGGAGCGCAGATTACTGATCTGACGAGCATAATAGCTCGCGCAACTCTATACTTGGTCGCTAAGCTATAGTCGTGTCCGTGGGTATCTTCCATTCTGGCTTATTACCTCAGATATCGCCGTACCTCGAGAGTGCAACTACCAATTACTTCATGTTTCGACGAGTTCTTTAACTGCTTAGCTACTGTGGATGAACCCATAAGATTTGCCCCTTCGATTAGTTCTTAAAGTTTAATCTGCATTCCAATATCTAAATCTTTTCACCGAACCAAAAATATAAATTTTTTCTTTTGCTTTTAGTTGAGATGCGTAGTATCTTCGAAATTTTTTAGGTATCAAACTATTATGAACTACCAGTAACTAAATGTTACGAAATGACTTTGAACAATCATCGCATTAACTTTTCGATTTTTAGAGAAGGGAAGCCCTCTACTTGTAAGTGATAAGATAAATATGACATTTTAACGTGACATTTTAATGTATACATTATAATAAACAGAACGTAACAGATTTTCTTGTTTTTTGTTTTCTAATTGATAAGAACAAGTAGAAGCAAGTATAATTGCTATAAATAGAATGGGCTGTACATGTCGAATCAGATTTTTTTAGATAAGCTAGTACATATGAGATGTGTTGTCATCCTCTTCAAGACTATTAGAAGAGAGTTATTATTGACTATTATTGATCAAAAGAATGCTCTTAGAAAAGAATTTTGCAGATGTCACAGTAGCCTGAAGTCGCCAATTCTCTGCATCTAGACCATCTTCTCAATATTTTTTTCTTCTCTAAGCTGATTATAAAAATGTCAGAAAAAGTTCTACACACAGTTCGCAAGAGATATATGTCTTATCTCATTTGTCCCCACTCTCCGCTCACTGATATATTCTAATTTACTAAATTACCTCTTTTTTTTCTCTCGGCGTATAGTAAAAACACAATTTAATTAGCGAATTATCGATGTGTATAGCTTTCTAGCGAAAATTCTCGTAGGGGGGGGGGGGGGAATTGTAGTAGAAAGTAATCTCTTTTATTTCTCAATGAAGCACAATCACAGGGACGTCCATGTCGGCGAATGACATAAAGCAATTTTATGGCTTTTTGGTATACCTCTGCCTCCCCCTCGGTTGAAATATTTAATTTGAGCCATCGCGTATATCACTCGCGGGTCCTAAGTAAACTCGTACTGGATGGATGTCCGCGAGACCGTTCGTGCACGTTCGAGGGAAACGGGTTCTTCGTCGAACTCGTACAAACAACGAAGCGGGAGACGCGCTTCGACAGACCACTGAGGTCCACGAGCTCTCTTATTGACTCTTTGACTTTACTCGCGCCTCTTGCTCGACTCCTCTCTTCTTCTCTCTTTCGTCCCTTTCTTCTTACCTCTCCACCTGCTTTACCGAGGTCCATCGCTCTTCTGCACTTCGGAATCTCGCGGCTTCCTTCGGGTCGACCGGGTCATCGACTTCTTACCGGTATGTTTCGTGGAACCGCGTAAGAGAAGAAAAGAGACGCTTAAATTTAATTTCGTGCGTATTTGATCAAGTAAAGTGGGGACACGATTTTGTGCTTTGGAAATTGACGCTGTCTTTTTAATGTCCTTATATGTTATTTAATTTTGGCATACCTAGTGCATCAGGCGAACGTCCCTACCATAACTTGACGAAATGACAGTTGAATAGGTATCTCGAATGATCGGGGACAAGATGATTGAAAAATGGTGCTTTTATTTATATTTTATGTAACAAAATAATCAGTTTTGTAAGATCGGCTGTTGAAAATGGCACAACATTTTCCTTTAGAGCCTCGATACGCCACTGTGTTCACCATGAGCGTTAATGGTGATTTGCGCAAGCAAAATCACCATTAGTGGGGGATACTTTGTGCACGCGTACAAACTCGTACACGTCACACGCAACGCGCAACGTACGATACGCACAAAGTATTGTACGATAGCCCGGCTACAAGTAGAATAGTGCTGTAATGCGTCCATTCACGTGTCATTATCCGCGCCGGTGCCCAGATAACGTTGTTGCAATCGGCGCAATTATATTTTTACGATTCTAGCATTTCTAGGTTTCTATTTCCAAGGCTTCTATTTCGTGACTATTAATATTTAGCGAGCTATAACGACGCGCAATGCTCGAAGATCGCGCCGATTGCTAACCTAAATACTTGCAATCGCGGAAAGCAATCGTTTTTTTTCTTCCGTGAATCATTTTGATCGTGCAAACATTCAAGAACATTGCGAAGAAAGGAATTGCGAAATAAAAAAATAGTATTTTTAACACCATTGAATTTAATATTTATCTTATTTCTTATCACCTTCAGTGCAATGGAGATTCGAACATCTATCTATAGTTTACCAAAATCAGATTTGAGTCGCATCATTCTGTGATTAAAGGTTTATACAATTAAAGAAGAAAATAAACATATATAGATGTTTCTTCTAACTTGATTATTTAAAATATTTCCGTTGTTTTTAATACGTTGTTTTGATACGAGAAAATACTTCAGAATCTTGTTCGATTCGAAGGAACACATATTATGATGAGCAAAAATTTTTTTCAAGGTCATATTTTTTGAGACTTCAAGATCATCTCCACTTTTTTAAATGAAATTGTATGATTTTTTTACACAATATAATTCCTCTAATTATTCTGCATATAAAAGTATTAAGGTAGTGATGTAAAAAACCAATAATTTATGAGATATTTTATACTTTATTTTGGTATATATTGACATAAAATGTTAAATAACTCGTAAACTATTAATTTTTTGGTCGTACCTAAATACTTTTATGAACAGAATAATGAGATGAATCAATTGGTGGAAAGAAAACACATATTTGCTTATTTAAAAAATTATCCATTTTGCATATACATATTTTTTTTTAAGCAATTATGTGTTTTCTTTCCACCAATTGGTTCATCTCACATTATTCTGTTCATAAAAGTATTAAGGTACCTACGATTACCAAAAAATTAATAGTTTACGAGTTATTTAACATTTTATATCAATGTATATTAGAATAAAATATAAAATATCTCATAAACTATTGATTTTTTGATATCATTATCTTAATACTTTTCTGAAGTATTATGCAGAATAATTAGAGGAATCATATTGTGTAAAAAATATCATACAATTCCATATAAAAAAGTGGAGATAACCTTGAAGTCTCAAAAAATATGACCTTGAGAGAAAAATTTTTTGCTAATCATATGTGCCTCTTCCAGGGTTGGCCAAATTATTTTACCCACCCCAAAAAACTCAGGAAGTTTTTTTGGGTTTTACTCACTTAAAAAAACCCGCAATTTGTGGGTTTTTTTGGGTTTTATTGGAATTGTAAAAAAATAAATTTTTTAAACACATAAAAGGGACATATTTATAAATATTTAATGAATATATGTATACTAAACTATAACTGAAGTGATATAATTTTAACATATACCAATTTTAAGATATATACAGGGTGAGTCATTTAAGACCGGCCACCCGAATAACACCCACAGTTTTGAAGATAGGAAAAAATGTTTCAGATGAAAGTGGAATAGTTTCAAGAAGGACATATTTTGGTCATGTTGTCTTTCTTCTAGGTGGAGGCGTTAAAAAGATATATACGTCACTCTCATTTTTTTAAACGAAATTGTATAATTTTTTTTATACAATAATTAAATGTTAATATGGCTCAATTAGAATAAATCAATAAATAAAACAAGGGCAAACGAGCCAACTACAATATAAGATCTTTAATAAACGTATATATATACAATAATCAAACGTTTCGACACCGATCGGGTCATTTTCAATGTACAATAACAAAACATCTTACATACATAATCAATAATAAAAGTTATGTATAATAAAAATTATTAAGCCATGATGCGCATGAATATAACGTTTTGACTCAATCGACGTCAAGCGACGTTTTTTTATACAATATGGTCCCACTAATTATTCTGCATATAAAAGTATTAAAGTAGTGTAAATAAGATAGTAAATAATGATAAATACAACGTAAACTAAATATTACGTAAAAAAAATATCAAATAATCAATTTTACCAAAAAAACTCGAAAAACTCCAAAAAAATCCTGAGAGAAGAGAGAGAGAGAGAGAGAGAGAGAGAGAGAGAGAGATGTGTGTGTGTGTGTGTGTGTGTGTGTGTGTGTATATGCGTGCGTGCGTGCGTGCGTGCGTGCGTGTGTGTGTGTGTGTGTGTGTGTGTGCGTGTGGTGTAGGTTGAGTTTTTTTAAAAAAGCCCGGGTTTTTTTCCAACCCTGGCCTCTTCGAATCGAACAAGATCCCCTGTAGTATTTTCTCGTATCGTCGAAAACAACGGAAGTATTTTAAATGATCAAGTTAGAGGAAATACCCTCTGTATATATATAAAATCAACAAAGTCAACAAAATTGTCAAAATTGATTAATTGTAGAACTAATTGGTCAGGGTTGGCAGGAAAAGTCCAGTAGGTGGAAAAAACCACGGTAAATTCCGGATTTTACCGGTCTGGAATTTATCCATCGGAATAAACTGGTGGCAAAAACTATAAAACTATACTGTTAAATCTATAATGTCAAATTAATAAAACGATATACCTAATTAAAATAACGGTATATGTAGTGAGTAGGAACAGTGGCGACTTAAATTAAGTTAAATTCGACACTATAGATTTAACAGTATAACTGATATATGATACTATAACATATTTAGATACTTTATATACATTTAATATCATAATTGTACTTATAATATTTTATTTTTGTTTTACGTATGTAGGCATTTTTAGAAATAATTGCATAACATCCACAAGTAGATATAATCAGATCCAGACGCAAAAATGAACGCAAACAAACACGAACGTCTGCGCCCTACTGATTACTTCGTAAAAAAATAATAAACGTATAATAACTACTTGAGCTTTTTATTTATTCTTTTACGCGTAGATTCTTGCGCGCAGAATCATAAACTAGGACTATAAGGCGCTTTAGGCTGCCTGTAAATTAAAATATCGATAATTCTATTTATTTTATTGTTTTTGATATAAAAGTCCAGTTTTTGAGTCGGTTTTTTCCGGAAAATACCGGTTTTTACCACTGGAATGGACTTTATAAAAAAAATGTGGAATTTTGCCAACCCTGTAATTGGTAGAAATTTTTACAATTAACTTGAAATGGCTGCTACAAGAACGACAAGATCGAACAAAAGAGATGTTTCAGAATTTATAGCATATCGACATTATTCAAAATCTGACACAGAATGTAAAATCGCAAAAAAACATTAGAGTGATTTATGATGATATTTGTCAAATTTAATGATTTTATAATTTAATAGAATAAAAGATGTACCGATCCTTTATTTTCTTATTTGGATTTTAGATTTTTATTGTGATGGCATTGATTCTATAACTCAGGTACATTTCAATCAAGTACATTTCATGAAATACATTGCCCTTTTTTCCTCTGAATGAATTCTTTGTCGCAAAATTTCTTTTAACGGTGTGTGAGTCATCTTGGGACTATTGTTGCTATATAAATAGGTTATAGTCGACACTACAATGAGAAAAGCTTTTATCGGAATGAGTTTTATCGGAATAGGTCTTGTATTCATGCTGCTATTCGTTATTAAGAAGAAAAAATATCTTACAGATGTTAAAAAATTTATGCGTGTTACTTTATGAGAGCAAGAAGAAAATCGTATTCTTATATGTTATAATATATGGAGAAAGTTATCAACTATGTTTGCGAGACGATAATAAAATGCATGTTGTCGCATTAATGGCTACTGCTACTTCCGTAATTATCCTTGATGTACCGTTACTACAGGTATTAGATACGCAACAATATGTAAAATATGTCATTTTTATTATCTTCAATCAATTTTGTCAGTTTAAAAGCTCGTTCACATTGAAGCAGATTAAGCCTATCAGTTTGATTGGTTTAAGCGAGCCTTAAGATATAGTCATTTTTTTTTGCGTTTTGTTTATCCTACTTTTGTTTTAAAATATTCAGTTATATTACGTTTCGATAGTTATTATCCACATTATAATTATCTAAGAGTTCGTCGCCAATAATCATTTTGAAAGAAATTAGTTGCAGCGTGTTGCTAACGCAACTAGTCGCTTAGACACTACATATTAGATACAAGACACTACATTGCGGTCACATCGTAATTACATAAATATAAATTTTGTACAGTAATATTTCCGATAAGATTTTAAGTATAAGTTCTTTGTATCAAACGGACGGAGAAGCTTAATATTTAAACATCGAGTTTTTTGTTGGTAACAATAAGGGTTTCTTGATCTGTAGATTAATAGATTCGCAAACCATTCAGGCAAAAAAAAATCCGAGTTTAAAAGAATTAGATTCTTCTAACCATCGTTAAAATGTCCGAATATTTTGCGTTCGAGGATCAAGCATTAGCTACAATCTATTATTATTTTAGAGACAACTGAACAAGAGAAAATTAATATCGAATAATTGTAAATCAAGGATTATATAGCGGAGGAATTTGGCGCAATAATATGAAATATTATTATAGTGGAATTCCGAGCGATGTCTCTTATATTTCGATCGTCGAAGCTGATATTGTATCTGAGGCCCTTACCCTACTAGGATTCATCTCACTCCGACCCTCTCAACAGGGGTCTAAATCGCGGCGCCTTCTTTTGCCTGCAGTTGTAACCAACTGATCGCCAAAGACCTTATGGTGTAGAAAGAAGCATCGATATTTGTCCTTGACCGTTCTTCTATTTACTTTATTCGACTAAAATTTTATTTTCGATACTTTTACTATAAATTCTTTGTGAAATTTTTTTTATTAATTATTATTACAGAATATATGTTAAGTCAATTATAGGATATTTAAGGCAAATGCAAGTATAACTGTCTTTTTTCTTTAAATCTTATAATAGAAGAGAAAAAAAGGACAAGAGAACAAAGAAAAAAAAGAATCGAATCTTTATTTACCGTATTAACGATTGGAAATTTTTCGGTTTTGATCACATTAATTTAATTTTTGCAAAGAGTTTAATATAGGCAAAACGAAGAGCACACTTAAAAATGGTGCTAAAGTGGTCGCTCCAAACACGAAGCATAGCAAAATCTGATTTTTGTCGTCTACGACGCGGAAAATTATGGAAACGGATCACGAGATCTTTTGAGATTACATTTTTTTCTTTTTCCTGTTCTAGGAACTGAGAATCACTGTAGCCATGCGCCGTAGCACCCACTCTCTCTCTCTCTCTCTCTCTCT
>NW_017257198.1:1289868-1299327 GCF_001594055.1 Mycetomoellerius zeteki
CTCTCTCTCTCTCTCTCTCTCTCTCTCTCTCTCTCTCTCTCTCTCTCTCTCTCTCTCTCTCTTTGTATAAAGGGACGAATGGGCAGCACGTGCCCACCGCATGTTTCCATGTAATGCTCCCGTCTTCAAAATTTCTAGGAGTTCGATTTCCGCTTCTTCTCCTGTGTCGATACGTTTGCCTGTGCGTATAAGATTAAATACTGCGGCTGCGTTACATTAATGTGCGCACTTCCGGATGTAATTTATATTTCCCAGCTTTGCATTTATTGAATTTGTTATCGTTTCTCAAGTTGGTAGCACTAATTACTTTTATAAGTGTAAGAAATTACGCAAATAACCTCGCTTTTATTTTCGCTCTCGAAAAATAACGAAACACAATTTTGTGATACGCCAGTATTTACTACTGTGTCCAAAAAGTAAGACCAATTTTCAATTTAAATTGCGCGGATATATCGAATGTGAGAAATATTTTTTTTTCTAAATTCGTAGCACTGTGACAGACATCTGTGTCAAACTTCACATCATAAACGACATTAGTGTTTCAGCTGCGCTTGGTTTTTTACGACGCAAAAAGTGTTTTTTCCGATTTTTACAATGTGTGATTTTGTTGAGCAAAGAAGTTGCGTTAAATTTTGTTTGCGAAATCAAATTTCTTGTGCAGAAACGTTTAGGATGTTGCAGAGAGTCTTTGGTGAGCAGACTTTGTCGGAAAGAAATGCTTACAAGTGGTATAAACAGTTCAAAGAAGGCCGAAAATGAGTTGAAGACAAAGTGATGAAAATCAAGGTGATGTTGACAGTTTTCTTTGATTATCGTGGTGCACTATGAATTCCTTCCGCCAGGCCAAACTGTTCACAAGGAATATTATTTGAGTGTTATGCGTCGTTTGCGTGAAGCTATTCGCAAAAAGAGGCCGGAATTGTGGAAAGACAACTCTTGGTTTTTGCACCACGATAATGCGCCATCTCACACTGCATTGGTCCTTCGAGACCATTTTGCTAAAAATTCGACCCATATCGTTCCACAACCACCATATTTACCTGATTTAGCACCGTGTGATTTCTGGCTATTCCCTAAACTCAAAAGACCACTCCGGGGACACCGTTTTAACTCGATTGAAGAGATACAAGCTGAATCGAAGAAAGCTTTGGAGGCCATTCCGGAAATCGATTTTAACTGTTTCGAGGATTGGAAAAAACGTTGGCATAAGTGTATTGTGTCTGAGGGAGATTACTTTGAAGGCGACGAAATAGATTTGAAATAATAAATAAATATTTAAGAAAAAAAATTGAAATTGGTCTTACTTTTTGGACACAGTAGTATCTCTCTTTCTTGTCATAATGATAATATTCTAAATCACTTAAGTCTGCACACGGCAAAATATTCTCATCGGACAAAAATTTCGCCACGACAATCCTTATGCAGTCAGTAGTCCTATGGTCTCTCGCGGAGAGAGCCCTTCTTCCTTTACCTAGGCCCATCTCGTCACCATTGGCAGCGCTGCTGACTGCATAAGGGCTCTCTCCGCGAGAGACCATGAGACTGACTGCATAAGGATGGTCGTGGCGAAATTTTTGTCCAATGAGAATATTTTGTCGTGTGCAGACTTAAGTGATTTAGAATATTATCATTATGACAAGAAAGAGAGATAAATACTGGCGTATCACAAAATTGTGCGTTTTGCCGGTACCACGTATAATCACACACCGGAACAAGCTCGTCGTTGTTAACGACCGGTTTTAAAACTACGAACATATCGCGGTGACTGCGACGAGTCAATGCTCGCCTTCGCACGAGAACGATCGCATGCTTGAAAAGCTGGTGCACGCTTTAACGATCACCCTTGCTGGCGCAACATTTTGCCGCCTCTTCGATACAAAAATGGTCCGAGCAATCGTGTAATGAAGGGTTATCGACGTTTTAACGATCTTCGGACAGTTTTGGACAGAATTAAACGGATTTCGTTTAGTATTCTCTCTATGGGAATACTTATATGTATCTTTGTGTTTATTACGAGTAGAATTTTTAAATCGCGCGCCATTTTCACAATCGGAGCAAGCAGGTGGCGAAATAAAGAAATTAATATTTATTAAGGGGATGCTGGAGTGACCAAATTATCACATTATCGTCGTATAAAAATCTTCGAATTGACTGAACGGAATAAAAAATCCTTTTACAGGATTAAAGTACTGGAAAGACGCAAAATTAGGAGGTGGTGCAGTGGACCTTGTAGTAAAATCGAAGAAAAGTTAAAAAATTTTTTAATATTCTTTCGATTTTAGATAAAATCCACTTGATAATTTGGTCACTCCAGCATCCCCTTAATAAAATTGATATAATTACAGGTACATAATTATTTCCGACATGAATAATCTTTATGAAAAAATCATCGACAGGTCCATTAGTTTCATCTTTTCATGATATTTGTAAGAACTTTACGAACGGCGAAGGCCTCGTCGGTGCCTAACGTTTCTCGATTTTACTTGGCAATTTTTCACGCGTGTCAGTGGGAAATCGTCACGCCTCGGAGTTATTTTTTAACGTGACGTCGAAGCGGCCCCGCGCGACTCAGCTCGGCTCGGCTCGGGGCGACGCCGCATCGTCCACGCGGACAATAATTCCAACGTCTGTTTGCGGCAGCGATTGCATTTTGCCACCGAGGCATCATTGTCGCCCGCGGAATACAATTAGCAGTAAATTAGCATACGCCATCGGGACCGATAATAAAATCTTGCATATTATAACGATTGCATCGGATCTCACAATGCCGTTGTCGACCACAAATTATTAATTTAATGGCCCAGTCGACCCGCTGCTCCCTCGGTGAGGGAGGGGAATTACGACTCGGGAAGCGATGGCTGCTGGAAATTTTACGCTCGTTAGAAAAGAAGAAATTGTCTGGCACAACTTTGCGACTATCGCTTTGTATTGTTAGTGACACGCGTGTGCCGATTTTACTTCGCACACATTCTTGGATTTTCTGATAGTTGGACGTACTCGGCAATCTCAGCATCCCCTTAGTCTTACTGATCCTCGAGCTTCACCACAAATAATCCGAGAGCTTTATTATTATGCAGAATATATACTTCTTATGTCGATGATTCCCTAAATGATCTCCATAACTTTGTAGCGGAAATGTATCGATGGTTCGCGCACAATTAGATCGCGCGTTATTTACGTCTGGGAGGGACGTCATCCTTCAGGGATGCGTCACGACAAAACGCACTGAGCGAAATACCGCGCCGCGAAAGCAGAGGGGGTAGGAAAAAATAAAAGAACGAGATATTTCGGAGGTTACGCTCGGGGCCCGTGTCGCGCCATCAAACTTCGAAACGGGGGTTCGCCTCTTGACGTCTGGCGCGAGTTGCATTCGCTCGTAAAGGCGTCTCGTAACTCGAGGCGTTATAGACATCGTCGGGGGTATATAAACGTCTCATCCTATGTACTTACCGCCTATCCCTCCCCCCGCCCTTTCTTCAATCTTTTCTCTCTTTCTCGCGCTTTCTCGTCGATCTTCCCCGTACGTCTTATGTACATCGCGTGGTGCGTTTGTACGCGTCTTCACCACCGCCTCGGCACCTACGATGCCACGCCGCCTTCTCATACATATAATGCGATACGCGGAATATACGTATAGTACATAGCCTACCTATGTAGCGCACTACCACCGACACTCGAGCTATATCTTTGTAGTGATGCGGTCGTATATCGCCTGCGAGAAATTACTTTATAGTACTGCAGTTCGGTATTAACAGGCAGCCGAATTTTTTCTTCAACTTACATATTACGTCAAATAAATCTTTTAACTATACAAAATCTCGGGTTCTCGTGTTAAAATCAAAATGGCTCGTAGCTTAAATAGTCAAATCGATCATATACTTTCCCACAATGAATCATGCATCTTATTTATGTAATATATAATTTCGTAATATATGTAACCATCTAACGTCGGACGTAACGGGCGCGTTCGATGGTTGGCGAAGAGTGGTAAGATGTTGTCGATCGTGCCGAGGATGATGGCGACGGTGCTACGCTCTCGTCGGTGTTGCATCGGTGTTGTGCCGGTCGTAATACATTTTAGCCGCGGGTCGTTCGTCCGCCAACATTATATTCTGCTCTATTATTATGTACGACGATGAGGGCCGTTCACCATCCCCGACGTCGATATGAAATTCCGTGGGCAACGATTGGACAGAGCTGAGGCTCACCCCGCGAAAAAAAGGAGTAGCGAGACCATTGCAGACAGGAGGGAGGTAGAACGGCGGAGAAAAAGGAGGAGGAGGAGGAGGAGGAGGAAGAGGATGGAAGATCATTTCGAATATATCGTCGAAGCTGTTCGAATCGTACGGCCCGAGGGCACGCGGCAGCTGAATGTTCGCTGCAGCCGGCATTAAGAATGTGAACGCGATTGGACGAATCCGCGATCGCTCGGAGCCAGCGTGGCGAACTCGCTCCTCCGATTCTTCTCTCTTTTGCCCCTTTTCTCCGTGTATCTCTGTTTCAATTTCTTCCTAGAAAACGACTCAATTGGTAGAGAGAATGGTTTTCTCTTGATGCAATTCCGCTCATAACACTTACCGAGTATAATATATGTATATATCGATTAGATCCGTCAGTCATTTAGCTCTAGCTATTCTTGCATAACGAAGTCTTGAGAAAAAGTTGATTATTAATAATATTGTGATGCACAGAAGAAATGATTTTGCTAAAGTATCTAAATATTTAGCCATATAGACCTGAAAATGATTTTGTTGGAAATTTAAATAAAAATAAAATAATTATGTAGAATATTTAAACTCTTTATTAAAATGTCAAAATTTTTTGCAATATTGCTTGTCATACTTATCATGAGATTCCTAAGTAAATATTTTGATGGTCCAACAAAATTATTTTTAGATCTATTTATAGCTAAATTTTTAGATATTTTAGCGGAGCATTCTTCCTGTCTACAAAATATATTTACTCTTTGAAATCATGTCATTTTTCGGAACATCGGTAGCGTGCAGGACTCGGAATTCAACCGAATTGGGTGAATCCACTTTGATTCTTCGCGGTGCTGCTCCGTGTCGTTCCCTCTTTGCGCTTCTTTCTAAGAAGAGAGACATCGAGCCGACGGGAACGAAAGTTCGCCCCGTAAAAGATCGACGTAATCGTTATAATTAGAGATCGTAAAACGCCGAAGAGGGCCGCTCGCACGTTAGAAGGAAGGGGAAGGCAACCGGGTAACCGCGCAATCTCGGAGAACGAAACTTTGTTCGCGATCCGTGACTATAATCTCGATATAAGACCGCGCGGTTCCGCCAACACGGGAGACCGAGAATACCAGCCGCATTCGATCCTTCGAAGATAAACGACGCTTAATAACTCGCAACGAATCGCGAAATTTTGCCGCAGCGCTCACGTCGGAATTTCGCCGTATTAACGAACGTTTATCTCATCCGGGTGTGTTTAAACGTTGGCTCGTCGATACCGGCAATTTCTTGCTCTCGACGCTTTATTTATTCGAGGCACCGTTGTACGTATACTCGCGAATCTTTTATTCAGCGCTATAGTTCTTTGGCCGTGTATAAGCGCAAGGGGGTTCGGACACCTGTGCGGAGCGTAGACACATAACCGCAAGCGCTTAATGCACATTCGCAGACAACGCGCGAGGCCAGACGAATTTTATAGGTCGTTCGGGGTTTCGGCTTAATAGCCGAATTCCACGTGCGCGTTCAAACGCGCTGTCTGCGCGCAAGATACGGCTACGTGTTACACGTGCGGCGGTGCTGCGTTTTTTCAACAACACACTTCTGTTATGTCAATCGACGCTGCAAAATAATACTTTCCCATAATCGTATTGATTCCATTAATCCGAAGATATCGAACGTCTCTGGTTAAAGTTAAAGAAAAATTGCGGAAGAAAGATCAAAGAACAAGGGAACATTTTCACCTGTCGCTGAGAGTACGACATCGGATACGGATAATTGAAAATCGTGATGCGCGGTAAGGTACGGTGAGCAAGGGCTTAGCACTCGGTACGTTTTACGCAGCTTGTCGCGGACAGCTGTCCCTCTTTCATTTCGTTAGACAGAGGGACACTTCGAAGGAAGGCGACGATGGTGGAAAGGTAGCAGGACTGGTCTTCCGCTCAAAGCGAGGTCGATGTTTTTCGGTCGCTACGCGAAAGACTCGAACGGTTTTAAAGCCGCAATTTGTCCGGCCGAGAGCCGACAATTAATATAATTACGCGTTCAATGAGAATTACCATGCGTCTACTATGGTTGCGCACCGCACAGCTGCTGCATCTCCACCACTGTTTCTCCGTGATCGTGATTTTTTGCGATCGCGGCTAGACCGTAAAACACCGAGCTTGGTTCGCTCCAGAGAGGCGGACGGTTAGGTGTCTTCGTCTTTTTACCGTCCTCCCCCCTCTCTCTTTCTCTCTCTCCACAGCTTCGTATAGCGCCTGCAATATTTTTACCTTCGTCTTGCGCCTTATCGCCCGCAACTATTACCTGCCACCAGCGGAAAGATCGTTGCCGGTTATGTATTACCGAATTTATGAACCGTAGATGTTCACGGGCGGATCTTTCTCCCGGGTCCGCGATCGTTACGTTGTACTCGTATAAAGCTACATATCAGCTTAAGGGGTAAAGCTAACTCGATTAGTCGCATTATTGGTATCGGATAATATGCAACACAGGGGTTCCTACGCTACCGGGGCATATTAGTAACAGAATCCCTATAAGGCCGCCGCATTTGATATTACCTACACCCTGCCGCGAGCGAGACCGCCATAAGAACGGTGTGCATTTTCTCGCGATCGACCGACTCGCAGCCGCCGACGCCCCCACCTCAAATGTATCGGTTATAAGCGGGGCATAAATTACTCAGCCGGTAGAAAAATGTCGAAGAGGCGAACGGGCTCGACCCAAGTCATTCGCGGCTGTCGCTCTGATTGGCATACACATTTAGATTTCGACGTGTATAACCTTCCTACAGTAAATTTGTTGTTTGTAATATCGTGTCATGTGTATACGGAAACTATTCTAAATTTCTTAATTATAACACAGATAAAGTTTGAATTTTTATATAAATATTACAACGAGATTAGCGTTTATAATCGATGTCATAGAGTCTGCGATCGTAAAAACAAATATTTTATTTATAATCTGTTTATTTAAATTACTCGTTTACATATAAATTAGGATTTAGCGTTGAAAGGACGCGCCAATCTGTCAGCGGTGCTTTGCTCTGGAACCACAGCGAGTAAACGCGGAGAAGGAAGAAGAGGAGAGACGGGAGGAGGCGTTGCAGATACGCGTCGCGGGACGCATGCTGCGTATCCGCGAGGTCGCGTGCTCACACCAACCACCTTCCCCATGCAGACCTTAAGTCTGCGGTGAGAAGCCCCGTGTTTACGGTATCCCGTT
This sequence comes from Mycetomoellerius zeteki, assembly GCF_001594055.1. NCBI lineage: Eukaryota > Metazoa > Arthropoda > Insecta > Hymenoptera > Formicidae > Mycetomoellerius > Mycetomoellerius zeteki. The sequence goes on from NW_017257198.1 coordinate 1,297,284, forward strand.
TCTTTCTCGTTTACGCTCGCGCCCTGTACACCGATGCTACGACTTGGCGCGCGCGCAAGTCGTGTCAGCGCCCGTTATATGACCCCTTTCATATTCGATCTCCTTTCATGGTTTAATCGGCTGATATCGGCTGCTGCGTAGATAATTAGTTTATACCACGTATCGCAAATACTTACAGTTGCGCTATATTTATTACGGATGTTTTGGTATCTCTCTTTAATTATATGCGCACACTTTTACGTTTGTGAAACATGCAAGACGCCTGAGGTACCCCGCACACTTCCTTTCATCTTACAATTAGTGTCATGTACGTTTTCATCACTGACACCAGCTGTCTCTTTCTCACGTAGGTGTCGTAGCAGTCAAACGAACAGTTTACCACGTGTCGGCTTGTTTTATTATAAAAACACTTTTTACTCCTTACCTATAGTGATCAATCTTGTAATTCTTTTCAATCGAATTTAATAGATGTAAGTAGTCGATCTTGGAAAGAAGGAAGGTAGAGTGTGCGAAGTAAATATTTTCGCTGCATAAAAAGATTGTATTGAAGGCAAAAGAGTAGAGACGTATAAACTATAGAGATAATATGAATTAATTTGAATTAATAATTTGCAAAAATTTTAATAAACAGTATGCTTTTGCAATTGAGACAAGTTTAGTTGCCATATCAGCACAAATTTGTGAAAATATATAACAGTCTTATCTCTACCTGTCCTTAAAGTTGATGCTATATTTTTGCAATGTACTTGTATGTGTGAGCGGAATTGTAATATTGTCGTTAATTATATACTATTGTCGTTAAAGCGGCAATAATATATAAACATATGGAAGTGGGTCGTAAGGTAATCTTTTATTACTGCTGCCATTATTATTAATGATTCTGTTTGCTGTCGTCGCAATTGCGATACGAATAGCGAGGCAAACCAAACTTTATGTTACCTGATATTTTCAAGCATTCGCAGAGCAGTTATAAAATTGCTTTTATTAAGCAAAACAATTTTGTCTGTAAATGATATACCTAATGATAGGTATAAGATCATGTTGGAATAAGCAACTCACGAATTCAAAGCGATATTACATTACATTCATAATTCTTAACACAATTTTAACATACAATAAAAACTAGTATACATACCGTAATATTTGCTCTGAGGCATATTTGATATTCGATACATGGTAAATCGCTTTCACGAGAGGAGCGCGAGATTGAGGAGGAGGTGTAATATCGGGCCCTTTGTATAAAGTTATTCCACGAATTATATCGAGACATTGCGTGACTGCGAAAGTTCCCAAAAATTTCCGTAGGTAGTATAATAACGTATACCAGAATCTTCTTTTGATCTCGTGTATGGGTTGAGATGTGGTCGATAATTAGATTAATTAGCGTTTGTCGAATAAAGCCCTGTAATCTGTCCGAATTGCCCTCGGTAGGAAAGAGTTTAATACAGGCAAGGAAGCTTTGCGAGCCATGGCGTGCCGCGGAGCGTAAAGAGAACAAAACGGATGTTCGATATAAAAGTCGGCGATTGATTCACGAGTGTCCTTGGAGTATGCATCGTTATAGCTATATAGGTACATGTCGCGTGTGTTTTTCGGTATTACCGGTGCAATCGTTGCAGCAATGAAATCTGCCTTCTCTTGCAGGAAATGCTGATTGCTTCATAATTGAGGCAGCAATCATTTCTGCGTTAGAGTCATTAGCAAATCAAGTTGAAAGATATGCAAGGAAACGTAGGCCTCGAAAATACCTTTTAGGTGCATAAAATAATATAGAACAATATTTTTCGGTGTAACGTACGTTAAGTCATTTATTGCGATAGAATTGATCGTGGAAAAGACAAGGCCAAGGCTGTCATTGTCCGTCATTTTTCGTCACTCGTCTCGAAGGCGAAGACGATCTCCTTCCCAGCATTGGCCAATGTACCTACGCGCTGCAACGACGATTGTATTATCCTGATAGTTAATGCTATTTCGCGAGCCAAGTTTGACGAGTTTACGACGCGATTCTACGAGGATACAGAACGGACGGTTCGTGACCGGCTCC
>NW_017257198.1:1299358-1343472 GCF_001594055.1 Mycetomoellerius zeteki
CTTCGCCTCCAGGAACGTTGATTTATGCCCGACGTTACCTTTGCCAATGGATTTACATCCCGATATTTATTATTCGCAATATTATCGCGCGCACCTTTATTGCGTTAGTCGAAATGCCTTCACCTCGAAGACTCTGACCGTCCAGTCTCTTTCCACCTCTTTCTTTCTACTCGTTTCTTTTCCTCCAAGTCCGATCCCTTCGCGGGCTGTCACGCTCGATGCGATCTCTTCTGAACCTTATATCAGTAGTCATCTTAAAGAGAATATTTATTGAACGCCAAAACATGCATCGAAAGAAACATACAAAGTTGATAACGATAGACATCTCTTGCAAATCTTTTCTGTATCGAGATTAAATTTATAAATCATCGGTAATACTCGTTTTTATCAGAGTAACTTTGATCTTAATTTAACTTATTTTTTTTATCTCTTTTTCTAATTCTAAGCATTAGAAAAGGATAAGGAGTTATAGATTAAAGTTGATCTATATTGATAGAAATGGGCGTAAAAAAGCTAGTTGATGAGTTTCTTAAGACTTTTAATTAATCAAGTGTCTGTGTCAGGGTACAGATTCATTTACAAGTGTGTTTCTATCGAAGATTCTTCCGTATCCAGGATTCTCTTCCGCGAAGAGACTGACGGCACGAGAACATTTCTCTGTCCAGTTATATATCATTAAATTAATGTTAAATGAATGGTTACGTGGGGGCGTGATTTCGGATAGATCGTATCCTCGGTGTATTATTCCAACAGTAAATTCGAGGCGATTATTCATTCAAGAAGCCAGAAGAGCCACCGTGAGGCTCCCGTTTTCTAGCCGAGACACGCGATCGTCCCTCGTCGTCTTTGTCGTTGACTCTTTCTTTCGTCTCTTTGACGACCTTGGATCACGCCAAGTTTTTCTAACTTATGCTATCATATCTATCATAGATATTTAGTTATATCTAACATATATGTGTTTCATGCTAGATCATTATAATAAAAGTTGCTATAACTAAACTTATGATTTTATACTCAGAGAGAGAGAGAGAGAGAGGGGGGGGAGGGGGAGTTTAATTAAATCAATTAAAGATATAGAGAAAATTAATTTTTTTGCATATAAACACACAAAAAAATGTTATGGTTGTCACAATTGGAAATAATAATAATTTTCATCCATCAACATATTTGGTTGCGATAACCAAATATGTTGATAAGATGAACATATCTTTACAGCGATAATCGTTAAGATATGCCAATCTTACGGTTATTGCAATCGTACTATTATAATCGTTCTTATATCTAAAGAATGTATTGATGGGCGACTTTTGGTCATGGCAAAAACCGTAGCCGTTTTTTTCCGTTGTTTCTTTATACGTCTCTTTTTTCTCTCTTTTGCCGAAAAAAAATCTTTTACAATATTTTAACTGCAATGAACTGTAAACTTCAATAGTATATTGCAATATTCTATGTATATTTTGAGATATTTAGTTATATTTGTGGCTTCATGGTCTTCGTGCAACATCGGTTATTCGCGATAGCACATGTGAAGCTCGCGGTTACCGTCCAGCACACATCCTACCACAAAATTGCATCTTCTTTTCTTGTTTGTAACTTTATTATTGCTGCCAAAATCGAAAACTGCCATCTGCCGAAGAAATCGATCGCAAACCGTTGTTGCATAGAAGGATACCGCTCACGTTTCCGGACGTGCTGAGAGAGTAACCGCAAGGACACCGGTTAGGACACGATACATTGTTACAACGAATCGATATCGCAGTTGAACGCAACAGCTTATATTCAATTAAGTTATTCACTTTCAATGTAATGTGAAAGAGTCATATTTTAGTTTTATACATACAAGTTAATATAGGGAAAGGTGATGTGGAACATGGGCGTATCTAGGGGGGTATTTGGGGCTTCAACTCCCCCTCCGAAATATTTTATCAAATTTCATTTTGAGAGGGTCTTGTTACCGCACATCCTGATAGCACACATCCACTCACATCGGTCGGTGCCTAATAATTTTTCACTGCTTTACTAATGAGAATATTTTATTTTGAATTGGCCAATTAGCGATGTACTCTATCGAAAATTTAATCGAAAAGGATAAGGAGTTTAATCGAAAATATAAATTATAGTGCCTTAGTGACAGGGCACACATAAGATTTAGTTCTCGTCCATGAGCCCTGTCCCTAGGCACTATAACTAAATATAATATGAGTATTCGCATCCGCCATTTTTAGTCCTTTCCTCTCTTGCTCCTTTCGCTAATCCCTTGTTCCTTTAGCTAATCCCTTGCTCCTTTCGTTATTCCCTTGCTCTTTCTCCACTCCGCCGCTGAGCTGTGAAAATTGAGGAGAGAAGAGAGAAGATTGAAGAGAGAACAAAGAGTTGGGAAAAGGCTAAAAATTGTAGATGCGAATACCTATATTATAATGCCCTACTGTCACTCTATGGCTACGTTTACACCGTGCATTTAGGCCGCGGCCTATACAATAGACGTCCTTGTTTATCCTGTAGGTTAAACAAAGACACCTATCGTATAGGTCGCGGACTAAGCGCACGGTGTAAACGTCAGGGTTGGCAGGAAAAGTCCAGTAGGTGGAAAAAACCACGGTAAATTCCGGATTTTACCGGTCCGGAATTTATCCATCGGAATAAACTGGTGGCAAAAACTATAAAACTATACTGTTAAATCTATAATGTCAAATTAATAAAACGATATACCTAATTAAAATAACGGTATATGTAGTGAGTAGGAACAGTGGCGACTTAAATTAAGTTAAATTTGACACTATAGATTTAACAGTATAACTGATATATGATACTATAACATATTTAGATACTTTATATACATTTAATATCATAATTGTACTTATAATATTTTATTTTTGTTTTACGTATGTGGGGATTTTTAGAAATAATTGCATAACATCCACAAATAGATATAATCAGATCCAGACGCAAAAATGAACGCAAACAAACACGAACGTCTGCGCCCTACTGATTACTTCGTAAAAAAATAATAAACGTATAATAACTACTTGAGCTTTTTATTTATTCTTTTACGCGTAGATTCTTGCGCGCAGAATCATAAACTAGGACTATAAGGCGCTTTAGGCTGCCTGTAAATTAAAATATCGATAATTCTATTTATTTTATTGTTTTTGATATAAAAGTCCAGTTTTTGAGTCGGTTTTTTCCGGAAAATACCGGTTTTTACCACTGGAATGGACTTTATAAAAAAAATGTGGAATTTTGCCAACCCTGGTAAACGTAGCTAGTGAGGACGCAAATCGTAGTACACAGAGAACAATAGGAGTTTGTAACCCCTGCCCTAAGTTGATAATCCCCCCCTTCCCTCGAAAATTCCACGATATGCCATCACGATTTCATTTTGTTAAATGGAAAAAATTAAGTGTAATATACATGTACATGATATAAAACATTATTCTTATATCAGAATTTTTAATTGTATTTTTCTAAAAATAAAAATGCTCAAGATTTTTACATTTTTAAATGCTATTAAATTTTACAGTTTTTATGAATTGGAGGGTAGTATTATTGAAAATATTTTTTTTTAAATATGTTTATTACGAACTTTGAATTATAAATTTTTATTTTTTATTTTGTACAGCTAAACTTTACATTTATAAAAAAGACCAAACTCTCTTCAAGGTTGGCACTATTTTCATAATCATAACCCTCACAGACATTGCATTGAATTCAGTCTTTATAAAATTTTCTTCGCAAATGACGTAATTAGTCTTTTTATTACACCTTGTTTATTATTTTTCTTAAACATTCATATTTTTTTAAATTTGCAGACTATTTTTTTTTTATTTATTATAGATTGTACCGTCCGTCACTTCTTTGTTTAATCAACCAAATGACGCGCAATGAAAAAACTATATAAAACAAGTAGCTTTAAGAAAATGTTTAATTCCACAACTTAATGAATAATAGATATTGTTTATATAAACTCTAAAAACGATGTTTGACTTATACTTAATGATGTGATTAGTTGATGAAGTTAACTTTGTGCCGCGCGTAAATAACAGCTACACAATAAAATGCACAATAACTCTGTCTCTAAACAATTCTGTCTCTATTCTCAATATAGGACGATTCCAACTCTTACGTAGGTGGACTTGTGAGTAGCTTAAGTGCTACCACGCACATCTAATATTTTAAACAATCTTTATTTCATACTAATCTCCAAATATTATCTCCAATCTTTCTCTACATATAAATTGATTACTATCTTTTAAATGATGCTGTTGCGAACAGATTTATGTATGTATTATTATAAAATTGTTTAATTTTCTATTTTTAAATATTAATTTATATAATAATATTAATAATAATATTAATTTATTTTTATGCACGCACTGAAATGCTTTATATAAAAGATTTTATTGAGACTAGGAATTTTTCTGCCTGTCCATTTTATGATGCAACAGTAAATCACGAATTTTCCAAGTAGGTATGTATAATTTCCTTGCTAGATTTTTTGGTAGGTTGGAAGCACTTTAACGGGTCTAAATCTCGTCATTAAGATATCTTGGGAATGCGTTCAAACCTTAAAAGTCGAAGTATTAAGAATAATAGCTGAAAACACTTTCTCTGATGTGACCAAAGTTGTTATCAATCATATGATTATACTTAGTCATTTTATTTTATATAACTTTTTTCATCTTTTTGTTTTATCCAGTCTTTCATTTTTCAGTTTATGTATTTGTCGTATCGTCTTAGATAAGAAACATTAATTGAAAATAGCGTAAAAATTTTATTATATACAGATTCTCAAACGCTCAGCCCGATACTCTTTGGCATTCTTTTAGAATGTTTGTCATCACATTTGTCCTTCAATAATCACACGATCGATCTTATTTTTCACGTGATCGAGATTTTATTTTCGTAGCAATGATAAATGCTTGGATTTCAGATTTAGTATGGTCACTCCCTATTTTATCTTTTCAACCAGTAGGTATATTATATTATGGAAAAATTCAAACACCTGTAGATAACAATGCCTAAAATTATATCATATGTTTAGTTTATAATTATATTCATATCTGAAAGAATTTTACATATCAAGCGAAAATGGTGTTTTGTAGGTAAATTTTTCTAAATTTTTTAAATATTTTGAAAAGACGAACTATCTTTTTAACTAAATTATTTTTTAAGTTTATCTTATAAATAGAATTTTGTAGTAAAATACATAATATAATATGATTCACGTAATGAAATTAAATGAGAGTATGTTAAGAAGGGCTATGAGCCAAAGTAACAAATTTTGTAGAGAATTTTATACATTTTTCTTTATATTTTAATGGTTATTTATGTGCAATTCGTGATACGCAAAAGAGAAAAAAGCATAAAAATGGATGTGGTCAAAGTATCATTGCAAATGCTTCGAAATATTTGATTGGTCAATTAGAAGAAAGAATTTTACGAATTGATCAATCAATGAATGCTTCAGAACATTTGTATAGCATTACGTATCCTATCTCTAAGTTCTTTGATGGCATTCCATGGTACAACGTTATCGAATACTCAAATACTGTCAGGATTATTCTATCCATTCAGGTCTAGGCAATTAAAATAAATGATAAATATCCATGTTACAGAACTTTTGAATACTTATTATCTATAGTTGCTATTAAACGTATAATATCAAGGATCAACGTGTCACGTCCTTTACATTTTCAGAAAGAATGAGAGACAATTAGCTGTTCAGGTAGTAAAATAGCATTCTGCGAAGGTTTTTGTGGAAAATGTTAAATTCAAATGGTTCTTAGAAGGAGTTGTTTGAAAAAAGGCTCGGGGTTGGTTGATCGATCGACTTTGTGAATGAATTTCTTGATTTCAGTTCGAAATTATTAGAATATAAAATATCAAACAAATATCAATAAACATATGTTTGACTATGAAAAGTTAAAGTACGCTGTGTAGAGTATAATAAATTTTTGTTGCGCGAAATATTTCTGTTTATGAACTTTGTATGAGTTTATAAAAGCTTTGCGTTAAATTTAAGCAGAAGATTTTCTATATCGCGAGCAATTCGGCTGGATGAGTTAATGGGTCATAAAATCGCGCTATAGCCTCCCGCTTTTCTTCGCTTGTCTGCATCCTACACCAGTAAGCGCGTGTAACCCTTCGTGCACGTGGTGGTTACACGCTCCAATCCGAAGCCTCTCATTTCTTCCCCCTGAATTGTCGGCACGCGGCTTAATTGTTGTCTGCCGGTAAGAACAAACGTTTCGATGCACCGACTACTTTTCTAAAGATCTCTCTCATGGCGAACTGACGCTCGGATGACCGATGTGAACCTGGCGCCCAACTTTATCAAAAATAAAAATTAATACCGTAGCGCGTTTGTACTTCGTTTGCACCTGTTTGTACCGATCATTATTTCGTTTGTACCTCAAACAGTTAAACAAAAAATGAAAAATAAAAAATGGCCAGCGCGCAACTTTAAGATTTTTTAATTTCATTTATTCCATTCGAAAGAGAATCGTTTGCACCCGTTTGTACCTCCCTTACTTTCGTTTGTACCTCAAAGTGTTCGGAGATACAGCGCTTTTCAATTTTTGCGCAAGCCCTATATAGCTAACTTTGCCAATTTTCAAGATATCGAAATGGGACCAACGGCGTTCGAAAGAGAATCGTTTGTACCCGTTTGTACCTCCCTCACTTTCGTTTGTACCTCGAAGGGTTCGAAGATACCGCGCTTTTCAATTTTTGCGCAAGCCCTATATAGCTAACTTTGCCGATTTTCAAGATATCGAAATGGGACCAACGACATTCGAAAGAGAATCGTTTGTACCCGTTTGTACCTCCTTCACTTTCGTTTGTACCTCGAAGCGTTCGGAGATACCACGCTTTTCAATTTTTGCGTAAGGCCTATATAGCTAACTGTGCCAATTTTCAAGATATTGAGACGGGACCAGCGACACTCGAAAAAGAATCGTTTGTATCCGTTTATACCTCCCTTACTTTCGTTTGTACCTCGAAGGGTTCTGAGATACAACCCATTTCAGTTTTTTCTCAACACCTATCTATAATAGATACATTATACATATATCTTCTGATATATGAGACCTACAATTTAATTGAAAAGCGCGGTATCTCCGAACCCTTCGAGGTACAAACGAAAGTAAGGGAGGTACAAACGGGTACAAACGATTCTTTTTCGAATGCCGTTGGTCCCATCTCAATATCTTGAAAATTGGCAAAGTTAGCTATATAGGGCTTGTGCAAAAATTGAAAAGCGTGGTATCTCCGAACGCTTCGAGGTACAAACGAAAGTAAGGGAGGGACAAACGGGTACAAACGATTCTCTTTCGAATGCCGTTGGTCCCATCTCAATATCTTGAAAATTGGCAAAGTTAGCTATATAGGGCTTGTGCAAAAATTGAAAAGCGTGGTATCTCCGAACGCTTCGAGGTACAAACGAAATAATGATCGGTACAAACAGGTGCAAACGAAGTACAAACGCGCTACGGTATTAATTTTTATTTTTGATAAAGTTGGGCGCCAGATTCACATCGGTGCTCGGATGCCTCGAGATTCTTGGCAATCAAAATTTTAAGAAAACTTAGAATTATATTATAATATCGAGACTAAAACCCGCTCGGAACAATTGCGCAAAAACGATAAAAATGCACCTGAAACTAGCCGATTGCCGTTTCATTCACGGCAAGTCACAGTGATTCATCACCCTCTCTTCCCCATATTTACCTGACATAACTCTGGCAAATTTACCTCACCTAACTCCGGCAGAATTCTTTTTTTAAGATAAAATGGCGATTATAAGAAGAATGTTTTAATAATGTATTGACGATCCAAGATATGTAACGGAACGCATCAGCTAAACGTGATTCCGGAAAAAGAATATCGATAACAGTTTCCATTTCATTGTACTAGTCTATTATGTGTTTGAGAGGAAAGGGGGCTATAGAAACCCTTAAACATCCTCTCGGTCCTTCGGCACCAAGTCTTTATCCGATCATCCTTTACCGCCGTCCCTGTACCGTTAGGTAAAAGAGCTAGCCAGCTCTCGGAGCCTTGGATCCGTAGAATCCTAGGAACAGTTGGGATTCATTGCTCTAGTGTGGTTCGCGTTTGTGAAATTGACGCCCAAAGTGTTCCTAGATGTGTCGCTTTTTTGACGCATATGCAATGGTAATAGTAGTTGATGCAGTGGTGTATACCAGCTATAACAGTGGGTGCAAAATTCTAGGTTTGGTGAGCTAAGAAAAAGTTAATTGGCATACTGAAAAAAGAGTTTGGTTGGATTATTTGGAAATCTGGTAGATTCAACCAGTATGTCTGTTCAAAAACGGACGAATCAGAATTCTTGTAAGATTTACTGAATGAATTTGATTAATTCCTTCTAATTAAATCTACCAGAATTTCTTGTTGGTCTAATAATGCCTTCCCGTTGAATCTACCAGATTTTCTTGTTGAGTGAACAATTATTTTCGTAAACTCTACCAGAACTTCTTGTTGATCGAATAAATTTTTCCCGTTAACTGTACCAGATTTTCTTATTGGTCTAATAATGCCTTCTCGTTGAATCTATCAGATTTTCTTGTTGAGCGAACAATTAGTTTCGTAAATTCTACCAGAATGTCTTATTAAGCGAATTAATTTTTCCAAGTTATATTCTCTATTCTGCACACATTAGGGCTGCATTCCGTTTCACATATGATACGCATGATGCATCTTTTATTCTTGTTATTTACCGAATGTTAACAAAGATAAACAACATGCGTGAAACGGACGTAGCCTAGGTCTGTTGGCGTTGCTTGCACTTTTGGTACTCGGCACCTTTGTTTTCTCTCTTTTCAAGGCCAAATATATAACTTATCTCATTTTTCAGGTGCAAAAATATTTGGGAATTTCATGCAACGCGAACAGACCTATTTGTCGTACGACAAAAACGCACAAATGAAATGGCGGCCTAAATGCAACATGAGTATTATGCGTAAAACGAAATGCGTCCATTATCTATGTACAAAGCAATATCGTTACAGAAATATAAATTAATGTATTACTAACCTTTAAAAACTTCTATATATTTTTCAAAATTCCATTGGCGAAGAAGAGAAGACGTTTTTTCGTTAGCCATGCTACTTCAATAACGTTCGTATAAATGTTAAAATTGTTCATCCAACTTACACTTTTTTTACTTGTTTACGTATCCGCTCGATTCGCGCGACTTGCGCGAACTTGCACAATGATGCAACTACCAAGATGCGCTAGCGTTAACAAGAATTCTGGTAACGTTGCGCACGTCTAGTGAATATAACTAGAAGTTTTGTAGATCCAATTGAAAAATATTAAACAGATCCTTATAGTATAATCTACCAAACGGTCTAGTCATAAAATTTCGAGTCCTATTATAATAACCAGAAATTCTGCTAGATTTAACCAAAATGCATTTAACCATATACATCTTGTTGATATAATCAAACCATTTTTCTCAGGGCAATGTTGAGATAAGGTAAATGGTTATGGGTTAGATTAAGCAAATTTTTATTAACACTAAAACTGCGGCTCTACCACTTTTGACTCATATGACAGTTTTTCTTTCCCAGTTAGTATTTAATTTTAAATTAAGAAATATGTTTTACTATATCAATATTTCTTTTCCTTTCCTCTTTTAACTCGTTCCTTACATAAACATTGTTAATTATTTAACTTTGTATAATTGCATATACGTACTTTCGCATGCATGCACAATTACAAACATATATATCTGGCTATTTTTTGTACTTTTAAAAATTTTTTGTCATTTTTAATGTTGAAACAAAGGCTCTAATAATACCTATTTTCTTACGATTTTAATACGTTACTGAAACCTCCTTCAATGCGCAAGCGCCAAAAAGATTGGCAATCTTGTCGCGATTCGCGACTCCCGCTCGACCGCGTGAGGCATATTTCTCCGTGCGAGGGCTTCCACCTTCCCTCCGTTCCCTCCTTTGATTCGCTGTTCCTCGAGTACGCTTTCGCGTACACTCCAACTAAGCCGGGAAAAGGAGTGACAAGAATTGGCTAAGGGGTCTGTAGAAACTTTATATGAATAAAAATATCTAAATTCTCATATCTAAATTCGTAGATTTTTTTGTCTGAAAACTTTTCAATATATACATTACGTATTTATCTCACGAATGATTTAAAAGTTTAATTACACAGTATTGACACCTTGAGCTTTAGATTACATTATTTAGTTACAATATACATACACACAATTTAGATAATTTCAATTATTAATAATTCTTACATGTATGAGAGAGAGCGAGAGAGAGAGAGAGAGAGAGAATGTAGGAATTCTTATATTTTATTAAAATAAAAAAAGTTTAGAAAGGAAAGATATTAAAATATAGAAAATCGACTATGAAATAATCAAAGAATTCGGTGAAAATAAAAGCAAATAATTTGAAACATCTTATATTGCAAAGAAGTCACAATCTAACTCTCCACACGCTTCGTCAATGTGCAAGTCGTTTCTCTCTCCTCTTTGGATTCCTTTAAATTATTTTCTCAGCTTGAGCCTTCGAAGGTTGTTGTCTTGAACATCGGACACCGTACCGACACAGGAGACAGAGAAGAGGGGAGAGAGAGAGAGAGAGAGAGAGACATAAGTCGATCTTGCGACGCTCGTCGGGAAATCAGGATCGAGAGATGGCGATACAGAAATACCGAATAGTTGTCTAAAAGTGTGTGACGGACGGACAGCTGGCCGTCATTAAAACCCCATTAGCAAGGAGCTCTCCCCTCCGAAGCGCGCGAGTCAGCCTCCGAGTTCTAACAATATCTTCCACGACGCTTTACCACCACCCACGCTATTAATATTGCTCTATACCTCCCTTCATGGCCCACTCGCATCCCACCCCGCCTTTTCACTCCGCTCCGCTTCTTGCCATTGCGGATGGCCGAATTCCGTTCTTCAATTTAGACGACTCGTCACTGTCGTACGTTCGTTTGACTGTTTCGATGAATATCAGCTTATGAAATCAGAAACGTTACACCCCCTTCAGGGGAGAGGAAGAGAGAGAGACTAAAGTGATTACGTAATTTGTCATAGTTTTATTTCGGCTTCGGCACAAAAATAAATTCATCGCGATCGCGCGGTGATGCTGCCCGCGAACGTCTTTCATCTAAGATGACCCTGTTCGATCAATCTGTCTTTTTCAAAGGCTTCGCCCGAGAGAAGAACGAGAAAAGCAAAGTTTGTAGGAAGTCGGGAATGTGGGTCAAGTTCGAAATAACTATGCGTTGAAGTATGTCTGTGGTTTGTCAGCAGAGGCGTAGTCATCTCGTCATCCTACCTGCTTCAGGTAGATCTGTCGCGGAAAGATGCATCTGATGTAATCTACCATAATGCATTTTCAATACGACTGAATTATAATTATATGTTTGTATTTACCGTCACATAATGAAAAACGATTGATCTTATCTATTGCAAAACTTTTTTCAGAGATTGTTGGTATAGCTTAATGCATTGAATCCGAGGGGGTAATCATTTAATGTAATCGTGGGACAAAGTCCTCGAAATCATTATAAAATTCATACGAAATCTCTATGTATAATCCAATAATTACATATGCAACCACGAAATCATCATATAATATTAAATAAAATCGTATATTTAATCAAATTACTTCATATGTAGTGAAAAAAATTATTTATAATCAGATGAAATCATATGAAATCATGTAATCTGTGGGACAATATTTCAGTTAGTGGTTACCTCCTCGATTGAATCCTTAAATATTATAATAAATACGTATATGATGCTTCAAGACCGTAAATATCGAGAAAGTGCCTTTCTCGTGCGATCTTCGCGCCAAGACCGAAATAAACATTCGTTTCTTTCCCTCTTCCCCTGTCGCTTTTTCTTTCACTTCTTTCCCTTCCGTCCGTGACCCCGCATACGTCGGAGAAGATAGACCATGGAGGGAGGAATGATGACGAAAGAAGGAAGAACGCAAACGATAGAGAGAAGAGAGTGCGCGTGAGTCTTGCCTACGGTCTTTGTAGCCGGCAGATCAAACTCGGCGGGTCATTAATTAAATCTGGCGGAGCAGCCATCGTCCGTCCGTCTTTCCACCGCGTCTCCGATTTACTTTACACGAAATACGCCACGGTTATAAATATGGGTGCTCACCCTGGAGACCCTTTTCCTCGAACTTGATCGCGCGGACCGCCCTCGAAGCGACACTCATGCGCGTAGCAGATCTCTGACATTATTTTTTCAAAGATATTATTTCATTTTATTTCAAAGAATCACACGAGAAAAAGCGTTTAAAGAAACAGCACATAGAACGTTTCATTACCGATGTTACCCGTGCGAATCTAGCTAGCGTTTCTTTTGGACATGTCTCCCACGAGGCGTCTCGAAGGCGTTGCGTAAGAACGAATCGATAAAAATAATTTGCGCTTGTGTGGTAAAAGTTACCGTGAGTTTCCTCCGTCCACGATCTCGAATCTGGCAAACACATGGAAGAGAAGAAAGCGTCGGTTTGGCCGACCCTCGTCTACCAAATGTCCTAAATTCAACAAGCTTCTCCTTTATAGGTACCTTTACCTCTCTCTAAGTGGGATTAAAGAAACTCCACCTCATCTACGGCCAGCCCACATTTTTTCCCCAATATTTTCGCTCGTAACCGAGCAAATCGACAGCGTCAAATCAGCATGCTGAAAATTATAAAGTGCGTTTTTATTTTATTTCAGATCTTAAATTAATAATAACAGTGTCACACGAGTGAGAATACATGGGAAAAGTAAAGCTGTCGTGCTTTCGATTAATACCGCTTCCCTCCGTAACGTTCCAGAGGACATTTCACCTAAATAGACAGTTCTGATCGATGTGCTTTCTCGGCGTTATTGATAAATAAAAGCGATTACGGCGATGACGATTCCGATGGTCAATGAATTTATATACCTGACAAGAGTCCTGGAGGAGCCGATAAATCAGCTCTCTTCCGTTCACCCGGGCATCGGGTGGACACCGGGGGTAATCTCTCAATCTAAATCGATCGATCTGCCAAAACGGCTCCGTTTCCGAGCTGTTTATCATCGGGCGCTTATGAATTTATTTTATGGACCGTAGAGTTACACGCGTATTCCTCGCGCGCACATACGAGAAAAAGATCGACCGATGAAGCCGTGAT
This sequence comes from Mycetomoellerius zeteki, assembly GCF_001594055.1. Taxonomy (NCBI): domain Eukaryota; kingdom Metazoa; phylum Arthropoda; class Insecta; order Hymenoptera; family Formicidae; genus Mycetomoellerius; species Mycetomoellerius zeteki. Next base: position 1,312,528 of record NW_017257198.1, read on the forward strand.
CCCTGCGTGGGAGCACCGCGGGAGGGCCTGCGGGAACTCGTGTAGGTACTCGTACTTTCATTCTTATTGGGTATCGATAAACGCCGGGACCATTCGTTAAATCGTTACTCTTCTCGCAACGTATCCGCTTCTATCTATGTATTACGGATCGCCCGCGTGATTCTCGATGGGCGCCACGAGCCGATGAATCTCATTCACGATATATAATAGTACCGTACTTTTTTTTTTTATCAAAGTCCTGCAAAAGAGAGAATATGGGAATTTTTATCAATTATCCGTTCATAACGCTCGCAGTGTTGTAATAGAAAGTCAGGTATAATAAGCACGAGAAAAATGAAACTAGACTCAGACGCATAAGCTGTTCAAATAGAAAATAAATGTGTAAACGAGAGCATTGAAATACAATTCGAACTAAATTCGCGCATATAAATCGACCTTGTGTGCTCTTCGAAGTAACGCGCATACATTTTCACGATTTTCCCATTCGTCTATTATCACGATAAGCCTCGATACATGTTTTTTTTCCGCAGTAGCACTATTATTTGACCTCCCAAGTAGGAAAGTTCCCAGCGCGCAATTAATCACCGCGGCGTCGCGCCATTTCGAATTCTCGGTAGTCTTCGTTTTGAATTCATTGCGTGCCCTATATCGCGCACACGCTTTATCGGTTACGCGCGGGAATCGCGGTGCCCCGCGTTCGTGGAATATGGTAAACTCGGCGAGTCACGGTACAACGCTACAATATGTAAAGCAATTATTTTACAGTCATTTCCTTCGATATCGACGCGATATATGCTTGCGACTCATACCTTCTCGGCGTTACCGAGGAAATGAGTTCGATAACGTTCTCGATAACGCATCCTATTTCACGCGTTCGCACGTTACACGGCATATCTATTTTGTTGCACATGGCATCAGAAATTATCTGCACTATGTTGCGTAGATATTTCTATTCTCTCTCAGTGAATATTTATAGATAATATTCGACAATAAGCATCCCATACGGGGGCGCACAGAATATTAACGAAACTGCGTATCGTAAAAAATTGAATTGTTAGCTATCGCGACAAGATTTTGTCGCGAAAAAATGATTCGTGACAATTCGTATACCATAGATCTCAGTGTTTATCACAAATATATTTTATTTTCCTTGCTACCATTTTATAATGATTGTCGAAACTTATATGTATATTTTGTTTTGCTTTTCACCTTTATAACTGCTACGTATGTTTATAGTCCGGTTATTCGCGATCGTCATCAATAGTCACTCGTTTATCTATCTATTGATTTGCATACCTATTTTCTTTTTCGCCGTATTATTTATTTTTAGTAATATCTAATGGTATCGCACAGTAAAATCGCGAAATATGCACATACATAAAAACGTTTTACACATTTATCGCGCATTATTTTTAAAGATAATTTATAATTCCAATGTCTGATGAGACGCTCACTGATTCGTTATTTCTTGTTGATTTTATCTGTCTGAGAAATTTTGCTTCTTTCCTGCCATATTATATGTCTAATTAAGGAAAATTCCTGACTTATAATATTTTTTGTCTGATGATAATAGGATATAATTTTTTACGAACTAACGTTTTTTATTTCTTTTTCATTTCGCGCGGTTATATCTAATCGTTATATATTTAAATCACATGTGTGCAAAATGCCATCCATAAAACCTACACTAAATACTTCGACCAGACTGTCTTGACTGATCCGATAAACAGTCTTGATAGTCGGTACTTTTATACGATAATATCAACTGGGTATCTGTATATGTAGAAAATTATTCTTAAACTATCGATAAGTTTGAAAATAATCGCTAAGTTTTACGCGTTTAATATAATTCAGTTTTTTTGTGACGTGAAATATCTTTGGCCTTGCTATTATTGATAACCATAATTGCAGCGATCATAAAAAAGCAAGCTGTATTAGATTTATTGCAAGAAAATCACGTGGTCCAGAAATAACAATAAATGAAATAATATTTATATTCCCTCTGTGTAATAAAGTTTCATATTAATCATTAAATTATCGGGAATAGAAGTAGGTATATATGTAAAATGATTTATTTATATAATATTTAACTTGGAAACAAATTATTACATATAATTATTTTTATGTGTTTATTTATTAATTCACAAATTGCACTTTATTATTCTACAAATACGCTATAATAATCACATACATCATATATATTTTACTTTTAAGTATAAAATAAAAAATACACAATTTAATTATTTGTTTAAGTATAAAATAAAATGGCACCGTTAAATCGTGTAAATCATTTAAAATCTGACAATTTTGGTATTTACAAATGTGTTCAAATCATATAGTTCTTAGTCATGCTATAGTCGTGTTATCTTTTACATCTCGATGAGTTCTTTTCATATCTTTTCACATTGCAATTTGTGTACATTCGATAATATTGTCCTTTTTTATATAGTGGAGAACTATTCCATGAAACTATAAAATATTAACACGACAATTTAGCTATGTAATGACTTCAAAGAGATATCTAGCTTATATATATATATATATATATATTTCAATTAATGCATATCATAATGTTTATTTCGTAATTTTCGATATGCACAGCGGATGTTGCACTCAATAAAAACCACGCGATATCAATCAGATAGATTAAAGTTGTAAATATAAATATCCGAAACAGAAGTAGTAACTTTTCCTCTTTAACTACACAAGATTTAGATCAACTAAACAATTAACAAACTGAACTGCATTGATGTAAAAATTGCATTTTAGTGTACATATTATATTCTTGTAAAATTATAATAATGAAAAGGAAAGTTACTCACATTTTGATTAATGGAACTATATAACTAATATAAATAACGAACTATACGAACTTTGTTATGATTGATAATCAAAATTGACAGATATTCATATAACTGAAATCCCTCAATTAAACGCGATAGTCTTGCAGTAATTAGAATATTTAGAGTTACGTGGTATATAGTGCCTGGAGGCATTTAGGCGATGATTTACAAGCCACGCCGAGATACAAGTATATGTGCGAGAACGCGTGTACGTACATGTCGTCGCACGCACCCACGTGTCTTGTCGAAGAGTGTAAGCTTTCGAAGAGTGGAAACTATAAAGTATAAACAATAAAACAATTGGATGGTGATGGTATGGCGATAAATCACGGTGGATATTGCTATCTGCAGTGGCTGCAAAGAGTAACGCGCCGCGGCTTAGCCTTCGATAAATTTAGCTATTGTCGTGCCTAGGATATATTAAATCTCGTTAAAATGTCTTTATGAAACCACAGCGCCATGGATTATGAAAAGATAGAGGAAGAGAGTGAGAGGCAGGAGAGAAAAGGAAAAGAGAGAGAGGGGGGGAGAGAAAGAGAGAGAGAGAGAGAGAACGCAATGGAACTGTACCCATTTGTTTGTTCAAAGCGACAATTTTACTTCTATTGATCGTCTCTGTTGATTTATTCAACTCATCTCTAACTGCTATCAGAATAAAAATAGATAAGAATAAAAATAGATCGTTACGACATAGTTTTTTTGCAAAGGTAAATACTGAGAAAATAAGGCGTAACATTCCTAATTAAATAAATATTCACACAAGTCCAAGTTTCAATAGAATAAATATTAGCGATAAAGTTGAATTGCAGTTAGTAATAATTATTAAGTAGAAAATTATGTATGATCTTCAAACATATCTAATCCAATTAATAATAATTGAACATCTATCTATCACTTCAGGATATTCGTTGCTTCGACGGATGCAACCGACGTATTTCTTCCGTCACTTTCCATACGAGATTCAAACACCTACGTGCGAATGCTCGGACTAGAACAATGGCATCCTCGAATGCGGCTCTACCGTGATTATTGTAATGACGGTACCGTCCGCAAACACTTGAATGATATAATTCGTAACCCCACGCCACGGTGAGAATAACGATAGCCACAGTGCTAACCACCGTAATTTATTTTCGCGCCTTCTTTCCGACGCGGCGATTTCAACAATATTTTTCGCTTAAACACTTGCCTCCGGAACACACAACGACTTTCACGATTTGTTATCGGAATGAGTCTTTGAATATTGACACGTATTTTGATATTCGATAGTGGATAACGTAAGATTTTATTGAAGACACATCTTTCACCACGCATATTTAATGCTTTACCGTTTCCAATTTTAATTACATATAAGAAATATAATTTAATTCATTATTGGATAGATTTATTTGGTAGATATAGATAAAATAAAAAATATAAGCAAGTTTTATAACAGGTTGACCGATCGAAATCTCAGAAACGAACTTGTTTCATATTTGATTAGGATTCTATTTTTTGCCGCTCATTCATTCCTGACCACCACCGTAGAGGGTCAATATTATCACACGTGCTCAGAATGCCGACAGAGAGACCGTTTGTCACTCCTTGCCCATCGAATGCCTTGTCCTTCGATCGTAGTCCCATTTAAGATTGGGCCCGACATCGGTACATTTACCGTTGAATCCACTTGCATCCCCGATAGACATATATTTACTCAAGCCCGCCCTTTCCAGGTAAAAGCTCGCTTCTTCGCCATTTGAATATACTCGAAGCTTTGGTGAATCTATTTGCATCTTCTTTTAGATAAAAAGAACACTCCCTAAAATAATGAATAGTGAAGTCTCTCTCCTTTCGAATGTCACTTCTCTTGTTTTCATCTCTGTAATGTTCCATTATGGATAAAATATATGAAATAGACGAATACATATATGTGAAACATACGCTGTTAAATATTAAAGGAGCAATGATAATCTAATTGAATTTAATTTATTATTTTTACCTTCCATGCATGTCAAAATACAAATCAATCCATTTCTCTTGTTTGAAAGTAAATATCCATATGCATTTTTAGTAAATAATAAACTAAATTTGAATTAAAATTGATACATTTTCTTGAATTAAATTAGTTAATTCCATTGTTGCAGTTAAATTGACAATAGGTATTAAATAGGAACGGTAACGACTTAGAAATAATAAATTAAAAATAATGTATTAGGTATAATTTGACATTATGAATTTAACAGTATGATATGCGCGCATAGAATATATCTATAAAATCTATAGATTATATAGATACATTTTATTGACTCGCGATTAGATTTTTAAATTTTTTTTGTCTGGTTTCAAACATATATATACATATATTCCGTGATCTTATCTAGGAAACAAGAATTAATGCGCACAGAAAATGAATATACGCGAGTCGATGCTCGTCATGTCTGAGAGTCGCGCGCGAGACGTTTATCGAGAAGTCGAGTTAATTTCAGACGAGGAAAAAATATGGAGTGTCCATCTCTTTTTTTTAACGATGGCCATTTCCGTTCCCAGTAATGTGACTTGTACATTTTTATGCCGGCTCCGGTGCAATGGGCACAACCGTAAAACACTTATGACACCCGTAGCATAATAATGTTAAACTTGATAGCGGCTATCTCGGTGTAATATAACTCATCGCATTCGCCATTTTCCTAATTAATGTTTAATGCCTCGCTATCTGCCCTTCCTGTTCACGATTAAACTTGCATGGTTGATGTAACGTTATCAACAAATTCCGCTACTTTTTATTCAGTTCAAATAACACGAATTACAATTAACATCGACTGTGAAATTTTCATGCGATCGTAGGTCGACGCAAATATGAATCGGAAGATAGAGGGAGTAGGAAAAGTTCGCACAGTTACCAACATATAAAAATATTAGTAAAGAATAGTACGTCAATCATTATAATAAAGAATTATCAATCGCTTTTATAACATAACTTATCGTGTCTTTTTTAAGTGATAAAAACAACATGCTTGTGCATTGTGCATATCTTTACCTAATTATATATGTGCATCTAATACGAAGTAAAATTTTATTTTGAACAAAATGAATTCTATAATTTTTGTGTTCTTTGACGATTTCAGTATCAGGAAGAGAAGTCGGAAGATGAATCAGATATGGAGGATGAAACACAAGATGAAGAAGATTTACTCTCACCGCCACTTCAAGTCAATCCACAAGCTTTGGATGCAGCTGCAGGTGCATCATCATTAGCACATTTGAGCAATTTAATGAATCATCCACAGTTACTAACGAAATTTAGATTGGAGGTTAGTAAGAGAAGTCTTTTCATTCTTTTTATTCTTATCTACATGTTTAATCTAACTCGCTTCACATCTCGTTGAGTATATAACTATCGTTTCACGTTTTGTTGAGTATTCTCCTGTTTACGCGCACGCCAACAAGAGAAAACACATGCAGATTAAAAAAAATAGTCTTATTGTCAAGAGTTCCCTATCGTTCGCCCTGTTGAGTTTCCGTGAAGATAAGCAGTCGCATAATTCGTCATAAAACTTGCTCGGCAGGCTCGAGCGTTCGTTGACCTACAAAAGTGCCAAGGTAGAATGACACAAATCGTAGAAAATCGTGAGATAGTCGTAACAATGGACGTTGACAGTCATAAATGAATTGTCACCGTAACAATAGATTTATTTTTTATTACGTAACAGTCTAAACCGAATGACAGATCTGGGCAAGCGCGAATATCTGTACGGTCGGCATTCTAATAAGAGATCGCATCGTGATCTTGTGCACAATAATATAATATTTGTCCGCAAGGTGAAAATTAAGAGAATCTTTTGCAAAATTGGAAAGTTTCAGTAAAGATAATTGATGCTTTATACTGCACTTCTTATTATAAATTACAAATAATTAGAGTCGTAACACTTGCAAATATATTTCTTAGTAAAAGTTAATTTATCAGTTTTTTTAAATGATAGAATAAATCTTTGTACTGTTTTCCTATTAATGAAAAAGAGATCCCGATGTTAGTTATTCGATAAGAATTATTTTTATCATTCGATATTCGCTCGATTTTAATTAATCCTCTCTTTAATGGGTTTTTTATAGCATACTGAGGCAGATATGTTACAAGGTAGAAATAGTTTAGAGGTTCTACAGGCTGCAATGAGCAGTGGTAACTTCGGCTTGTTTCCACCTTTATACATGTCGTCGCCGCCGCCACCACCGCCACCACCACCATCATTACCATCACAGTCGTCGCAAAACAACCATTCGCAAATCGCGGGAAGTCTCGGGAATCAAATCGGTGATCAAGCATTGGCTTGCTCCACTACTTCCTCCAGACCTGCTTCCACCTCGCAGTCCAACGAATCCTCGCCACCTCGCTGTCGGAATAACGGAGAGTCGCAAGGAAATTCCAGGAATAACGGAGAAGCTCGTGAGGGTGAAACTCGTGCGGCATCAGTAAATAGTCAACATCCACCTGGAACTAATTGGAGCTTCGAAGAACAATTCAGACAGGTGCGTCAGGCAAATACCTAGCAAGTACGTACGTACGCCTTCCTTAGCTTGTCGGGAATGATCGTGCGCTATCGCCGCATTTTGGGCGACTAACATATTTAACGTACCGTTTTGATTGTCTTTTTCCAAGTTTTTTCTCTCTTTTCTCTCTCAGTTTAATCAAACTTATACGTTTTATGAAAACAATAACATACCAATTTTTCTAAATTATATATTACGTACAATTGCGGAAAAGGGGAAAATTTATACGCTTAATACTCTTTCGCTTGATGCTTTTTGTGGAACGCTAAAAATTATTAGCTTCATATTCTAAATCTTATCGATATGCTTGATTATCTCTATCTAAATCGAACGGTTTGTAAGATACGTCTCGAAGTGAATTTTGCAAAATAAAACGAATAGTGGCTCGAATGGTCCGATGATGATATCCAGGAGTAGCATCGGCTGCGATAACCACGGCGCGGCGTGGCGTGCTATGCCATGCTGCGGCATGGCGCGATCGCGCGAACCCAAGTCGAGTGTCGTGGGCGTGAACAACTCGCGCGGTCACCTTTGTGGGACACTGGTTAGTGCCGCGAGGGACGTGTAATTACGGTAGAACTCTCCCCTTGCGAAAGCGCGAAGCGAGGAGATGGTGAACCGGGAGAAAGAGAGGCGCTTTAATTAATGCAACGATGGAAGCTAATTATTATTTTTACACAGCCGAGAGATAATTACCGGCCGACCGTCCCCGAACGGCGAGTTCGTTGACGGTATTTCGTGGCAAGAACAAGAGGCGATCGGCTCGACACTGCGAGAAAGGAAAGAAGGGAGGAAGGAATTTCGGAGCCTGGATGGTGCTATTCATAAGACACATAGAAAGGAGGCTGCGCGAACAAGCCGGTCAAGGGGATGAGGGCAAAGTTATAGAATTAGCTGGACTCGCATCGCAGCCTTGTTAACGCTTTTTGCGGTGATTCGCCGTGCACTCCGCTTGCGTGGTTGCATTTTTGCTATATGGAGTATGAAATGGCGTGGCGATCCGGCCGGGTCGGTCCGGTCGTCCCGTTCGCCCGCGGTTTTCGGTTTTTGCAAAGAGGGTGTGGTATTGAATTACCATTTAAATTGTTGTTCGCGCGCGTGAGCTCGCAAAACGCCGATATCCTTTCACAGTCCGTGTGACAAACTCTTCATGCCTTCGAAGATTCGCGTCGCAATTTTAATAACTAATCTTACACGATCGATGATTACAAAAGTGATACAATGATACTGAATGTGATAGTGATAAATGTATGAAATTCTATAACGCCTGTACTTGTACGATTCTTTTAAACAACTATTTTGGAGGAATACGATTTTGTTCGAAGCGAAAAGAGTGATTCTTTTGCTTAACAGAGCATCGGCGTAATGGCGTATCATCGATTAAAGCGTACAACAAGCGGACGAACACGGATAAACGGCGCGCGAAAGACGAACGGGTAGGGAAACGAGAAACAACGTGCGCGGGGGAATGGAAATAGAAGTCTCCACCTACTTGGCGAACGGCGCCCGCATCTCAGGGATCGCATCCATCATTCCGGCGAGGGCGTACAAGCTGCTCTTTAATCTTTCTTCTTCGGGGTGATGGTGGTTTCGTCTGTTTTACTCTTCCTTCGCATCTTTTATTTTTTCGAGGTGTCGGTAATCGTTCGCGTACCGCGCTCTCGCGTTTTTTTCTTCACAAATTTTTTGAAGCTCTCGCTCCACGTCTGTTCTTCGGATCGCAATTTTAAGTATCGTGCCCTTTTACGCTTTCATTCAAGAACGAAATCGCGCTCCCGCGCGATTGTCTCTTCCCATCGAGATTCGAAGGAGGTTTAAAAATGCTTTTAGAACCAGACTCGACTAACTCGGGAAAATAAAAGCGCTTGACCTCCGGACAGGTTTATAGTCAGTTGGTTATTGTCTTGAAATAGGGTAAGCAGAGGCGGGACGGGGCCAACAACTCCGGAATACGTCGCGTATCGAGGGGGGCCTTGTTTCAGTAAAACAACGATTGCACCTATCGTACACAAAGTAGTCCACCGACGGTAATACTCAACACGAACAACAATGCACTCATACGAGACTCTCCTCTCCCCATCTCGCCCCTTGCGTTCGCTCACACGCACCCACACGCGCTCATTCTACCCCGTGCAACAACGTTCGCTGACCGTGCACTCGAGCTACTATGGCAGTATAATACTGTAGGACTATACTTTGCAGCCATTGTGAAATAACTCGTAAACCTCGCAAATTGCCAGCTATTTCGCTCTTATATACGCGTGCACACCTTTTACGCCGTATTCCGTCTCTGTGTGTACTGCGTGTTCGACCATAGATCGAGAAGGACTGCTCTTCTATGAGCGTATATATTCGCGCGCGTAAACCGAGTGTACAGGACACTTGTACGCACGAAGATCGCACAACTCGGTGCATAAGACAACCACGAATTCATCCAAATTTCACAATTTGTCCATTTCTCGCTTTACAAAAATTTTCCTTATATAAATGTGTTCGATCATAATTGATTCAAAGAAAAATTGTGGTTTTCGTGATTTGAATTTGAAAAATCAAAATTTTAACTTAAAATTAATCTTTTAATTCTTTTTTCAATTTTTTTTTCGGTAGAAAATCTAAATTTGAGACATGATTATCGAGATATTTAATTGTTACCCGCCAATCCTTTATTCTTGATTTTTCAGTAGTATTGATATTAAAAAAGTATATGATTCTCTTCTTAAAAAAGTGCGTTTTACAAGTGCAGTATATTATTCAAAATAACAGTCACAGAATAGTAGATCAAACAGTTAAAGATCTTTATTCGTTTCTTTATACATTGATTTAAAAAAGACATAACCCAACCCAGTTACCAGAATCACCCTGCATAAAAGCACGGATACTTTGAACATGCCACGACGAGACAACTGACGATGACGAACGCGCGCACGCGTACTGGATTGCCCTCGAGTTATCATAATGATTATGCAAATGCATTATCATTATGCAAATGTAGGGGGCACCTAAAACTCAGAATGCGATCCGTCGTCGTCGCTGCCGTCGTTGTCGGCGCGCTTAACGTGGGACGTAGACGGATACGGTCCTTTGTAATTTCGACAAACAACGCTGTTTTTTACCTAAGCTGGAATCTCCGCATTTCCCTTCGTGAATCATTCGAGAAGGAAGGTAGATTGCATATATATATATATATATATATATAAAGCTTTTCTTACTATATCTTTACAGATCTATTTAATCGCTTCCTCAAGTTGCAGACATATTATATCATTTCGTTTTATGAACATAAAATCGCATTCAGATTTTATAACTTACAATTAGCTAAATATGCGCGATTATTTCTCATGCATATTCCTCACGAAATGTCCTAATGCAAGCTACAATAAATAACAAATATTTCTATATGCATCCATTTGACGCAGTTAGCGACTAATTACGCTTTTGCAGTTTAACTTTACCCAAGAATTTTGCATTTCTAAGTATGTTAACTCGTTACATATAAGAAAGCATGATAAGACAACTCGGCACAATCAGTTCTATTCTCACTATTTTGGAACTCAAAGTGTAATGTTGTCGTAACATTTACATCGTCATTAATGGCATCGCGAGAAAACGTTGGTGATATTTGTATACAATTATTTTTTCGAAATATTTCATAAAGGCATATTTTATATATTTAAGAGATTTTTAGTTTAATATTTTTTATATATTTTTATATTTTATATTTTTATATTATATATATTTTTATATTTATACTTAAATTTTTTTGCACGACTTATCTATCTTGTGAGACGCAATAGAAGCGAGCTGATATCACCTCCACGTGCAGTACATAGAGTATCGTAAACTTTATCAACATTGATAATTAATTTGCACTCCAGGAAGGTAATTAAAATTATATCGCATATAAATGCGCGAGTTGTGCAAGTTGTGCAAATTGTGCAAGTACGATAACGTAATGGCAAGAACATTCCTTGCTATACTCTACCTTATATCAGACGTTACCTCATTTCGCACTATAGATACGAGATAATTATATTCGTAAATTATATAACTCTAATGTTTGTATTATTCATTTTGCAATAGGATAAAAATAGTGAATTTTTTTCTTCATTTTATGTTATTGTAAACCGGTCCTTTTTATTCTCACTTATTGATCAATTAACCGAGTTACGCATGCGAAAGCGCAATTACTGCACGGTGCAACGAGATTATTATTGAGCGCTGCATATGAGTGATGCGTATATTCGTTTGGAAGAAATCGTTTGAACGGTTCCATTGTCGCACCCCTTCGTTTCTGGGATAAAAGAAGGGTTTGGTTTCAAGTGTTTCCCTTAAATGGCGCAATTCAAAAGAAAATTAAATCCTGCAATGTGGCAACCTTCATGGATATTATCATAGAAATATTAGATTTGTCGAGCGTTTTGACTTCGCGGCGCGCAATATCAAGAGATACGCGGTATTAACGTGATGTACAGCGCAAATCTGTTAACCGGTCCCGTCTAAGTGCGCGACATGATTTTAACATTGCGGACAAAAAAGAAACGAATAAAAGAGCAGCACCGACGATAGAGCCAGACTCAGACGGAAGCCAGATGAAAATAGCCACGTTGCGTTCGAGAGCCTTACCGAGCTAATTTACTTACTACTAGTCCGTGCAACACCTGCATCACTTATCCGTAAGCGGCCTGGCGGCGCTAGTTTTCTCTCTCTTTTTTTTTTTCAAACGATATATTGACCCGCGGATTCTTCGTGTTTACTCAATAATTGGATGAGGCTGTAAATATGGCTATTAAGCTACCTACGCTTTCCGCGCGCTCGTTATAAGCAACCAATTGCGAGCCGGCCGTTCGTCTTCTTCTCCCTCCGTGGTCAGCGCGTCTGAGATCGCTGCGGATCTTCGCCTCTGGAATACAGCCTAGTTCGACACGATTATATTCTTCTTTGAGTCGAGTGCAAGTAGGTGCCTCGGCAAAACACTGGGAGTAACGCGATTTCGCCTCCGGAGGGAGGCGTAACGCTGCCGGACAGTTTTCAGAGAGGCTCTTTGTTTATGATTCCGTGTCCCAGAAGTGAAATGGAAGGCGTTAATGTTTAAAGGATATCGTTATGAACTTGGAAATTGTATTCAACAGATGTTACTATTTTTTAAGGTATCTCAATAATACAGATAGATTTACAAGAATTAAATAAAGAAAGAAATATCTTTAAAAAACGAGCACATCTCGTATGAAATCTAGTATTCCACAAGCAGCGTAATATTTTTTAGATAAATTGGTGCAAAAATTAGCTCAGAGAATTAGTAATTTTCCTTTCCATCAGATAATCGTCTTTGTCGATCTTTACAATGCATAATTAGCAAGTAAAACGGCTGAGTATCGTGAGCAACGGCCGTTCGTAATTCTCCATAATTTCGTTACGATTATTATCGCGAGACACGCTCTAGACAACGCGACATTGTGACAGCAGCTGGTTAAAGGGTTCGTTACGCCGCATGCTGATTCGCAGAAACGAGATTTTCAACAGGATGCGACATATCGTTGATTAACTTGACAGTGCCTTTCCTCCTAGTGCGAGTTTTTTTTATCATTTCCTGCTTTATTTTCTCGCATTATATAAATGTATAGAATTATATTGCTACAATGAACCTGAATGTATATTCTCGATAATACGTATTACTATTAAAGTATTACTATTAAAAGATATGATCGATTTTCCGAATGATAATTAGCAATTATTTGTAATAGATTTCTCTTCTGTTTTCTTATGCAAAAAATCACGACAGATCTGCAATTTTTATCCACGATTCATAGGAATAATTGTGATTGGAATAACCGTGTCCCTCTTATTGCATGGCCCAATTCTTGGACCTCTAAAAGACTTGTAACCAATTCTCCGATGTACGCCATAAGACATATGTGCAACAACATCTTCTTTCGGTCGGCTGCAGTACCGCGCGTGTAAACATAGCGTAGATACAACACCGTTGATTTTCTTCGCGTTTTCTCTTTCATCTTTATTCTTTTTGATTTCTTTGCTTTTTAATACTCCATATTTCTTTATGCTGTAGTTCACACGCACTACTATAGGGAACTTATTAAATATACTAAATGCAAACGCGTTCTCTAACGTTCAATGTAATCTTTACGATATACATGTTATGTTCTGTGATGAACGAACGAGTGTCAGCGTGGGAGGGATGCGTGTTGGAATTCGGGGATGTCTCCATCGTCTGGGCAGACTCAAATCTCGTCGGCGACGAAGAGTTATATTTTTTGACCCCGGTTAGCATACCAAAGATGCATCATATTATACGGCTCGCGCTCGCTATTATAATGAATATCTCCAACCGACGTATAAGCATATATGTAAAGCACGCGCGTTTCATGGGGTGTCACGCTGTCACAGACGAGCGCGTGCGTGTATGTCGCGTTAGGTATCACATTGATATACGTGCACGGTGGCCACGCACACTAACGCGCTTGCACATCACGTCTTGTTCTGAGAAAGAGAGAGGGAGAGAAAGAGAGAGAGAGAGAGAGAGAGAGAGAGAAAAGGACGAGTCAGAAAGATATCATTTGAATTTCAATGAATCATGTGGGTGCAAGTGTCGTTCGTATTCATTCAGTCTACATTTGTGCGTCTATACACACTGTGCACGTACGTGCACACATATACACGCGCGCACGCGAGACCCGCGTAACGACGAGAACACGCGCCCTTCTTCTCTCGTGTACGTCCGTGTAAAATATTGTCTTCTTTTACTCCTCATCGTCTCCACCTCGTTTATCCCCGTGTAGAGAGAGAAGAGACAAATGTCAGAATCTTCCTCTCCCTCCTTTTTCTCTCTCCTTCCTCTCTTTCTTTATCCGAGCATATTCACGCGCGTGTATTTGTCGGCGAGCGACACAAAAGTGTTCCGCAATTGTACCAGCGTCCACAAAAGGAGATTATCTCCGATCGTTTTTACAGAGACGGCTTTTCCGCTTCGCACGCATCGAGTATCAAAGCCACGATGCAGGTCTCGCTATATGACCCCCTTTCCTCATCCATTCTAATGCCCCTTCGTAGTAGCCGTATCAAATTAGCTACGATTTTTCTTTCCAGCTACGAACAACCGTAGGCGATTTGTTTCTTCGAGATGTTAGGCACATTTCATTGCGTGATGTCGTTCGACGTGGAACGCATTTTTTTTTTACTCTAAAACTGTACGTCAAGTTGGCGACGTGGACGTCGCGTTATGGGTGTTCGTTGAAACTACAATTTGATTATCTGATTAAAATAGTACGATTAGTACTGTAATAGGCGATTAGAGGAATATTTATGCGGTTTATGCCTAAATTCTAAGCAGAATTGTAAAGCTCATAACATATTCCTGTAAGACTTGTAAAAATTTTTAAGTGCTTATACCTTTATACAATATTTTTATAGACAACTTCTTACTAGCCATAATAAGAAATCGTAGATATTTACGAATAATCGTATACGTCTTACGATACATACGTATAAAATTAAAATACTAGTCATAAGTTCTTACAAGTTTTATGAAAACACGTTACGAGTCTTATGATTTTGCTTAGAATTTGACCCATTAATTTAAATCGCACATTAACTTGATCTCAATGGATTTACTTATTCAATTATTATTAATTATTATTTTTAAGAGTTTCTTGTATTTTAATGTAAATTAAAAAATGATAAATCCGCTGTTTTATAAAAAAAAAAAAAATATGTATACAAACAATATGTCAAGTATTCAACTTTTACTGTCAAAGTTAAATTTAAGCTGTTAAAATTATTAAAAGTATAGTGACATTATTTCTACATATTATCTTTTCTCATAAAGAACGTGACAGAGGGGAAAGATGAAGAGAAAGAGGGAGAGGAGAGAGAGAGAGAGAGAGAAGAGGCTTTGTTTCGCGCACTATCTGTCAAAATCTTCCGACGACAAAGACTTCAATATTGTTCCAGAAAGGAAGGCGTACAACGTCGTCGATGCGCGGCGTACTGATGCTTCCGCAATTATTTTGCACATAAATACATGGTGCAAACTTTTTACTTACGGAAAAGCATTGTAACGGACAGGACGCGTCTTCGTTAAATGGTCCAACGTTGCATAAATGCCGTGCGGCCAACGAAAGCGCGAGCGACCCTTGTCCTTTTCGCGCCTATCTCTGCGAAAATTATATATAATGGTGAGAGGCGCGTGCGAAAGTTTGGGCAGCTGCCGAAAAGTGACGGTTGCACCGAGCGCAATAACGGTGTTGCCCGACACTTGCACGCACTTGCCCTCATTGCATCGGTACCGCTGATAATATTCGCGATCGTACCGTTTGCGTATCGGCGACATTACTTGCTGCATGTGCATGTTGCGTCTCGTATAGCTGTTTCGCTTCCACTCATTCGTGAACTCGTGCGTTCGGCTTTTGTGTCGCGCACGGATTACCCGGTAAAATGCATCTGCCGCTTTGTGGGTTTATTTTTATTTATCAGTGCGCGTATGGACGCGGAAACGCGTGGCTCTTCGCCAATCTCGTGCACGAAAGATGGAAATTATTAGAATTATCGGAAAGATTGTCGATCGAGTGTGTCTGTCGCGCGAGAACGATGCGACGTTCGATACGGTAAACGGAAAAGCCGATCGAGGACACGATAACTTCCTAATTACATAGGGACAGTGTCCCAAAATTTCCAGTATTGTAGAAACTATTTATCGTTATGCAGTTAATTTCGCATACGAGAACGCAGGTGCTGGCGTAAAGATATACAGAGGTTTATGGATAAAAATATCAGATTACAGAAAAACTCGTCACTATCTGATGTAAAAATTAATACAAATTATTTGATGAATTTTTTTTGTACTTACAGCAGGAATTTTTTTTTTTTCTTTAACAATGCGACATATCTTAACGAAACGATAAAGTATACGAAGGAGTAAACGATAAAGTATACGAAGGAGCGGGAAAGGGAGATAAAGAGCGCAGGCACGTGTAGGATGCGTCATTTGCTTAATTGCGCTGTTTCAGAGACACCCGGTCGCGTTATTCGACCACGCGTGCAACCGCACGACGACGCACGCGTCCGCTATATGTCTCGCCAATCCAAAAGATTCGCACGAGTGAAGGAGATAGAAATCTTCTCGTTCAGACCGCGCAATACTGTAGCGCGACGCGATGCGATCTCTGACACTATGATTTAATTAGACTGGGGACAGACGGCAACGTAAGTACTGGCGAATCGTGTGACGGCGCGTTACGGCAATTAGGAATTACGTCGTAAATTATTTCCCATGTAACTGAAAGTGTAACGTTGATTTATCATCTACGTGTTAATGTGTTAATGATTTTTTTAATGAAAGATTTATCTCGAAGATTGGAAAAAAGTTACGCGAATATTCACACACACGATTACTAATTTATTAAATTTATTCAATTATATATAAATAAATATATGAATAAATGGAATAATTATGTGACACTCATCAAAAATTCAGTAGAAGTCGCTAATATTACAAAATTATTAGGCTCAAAGGGACTTATCTTTCCATACGTAGGCGTGTCGCGAATGTCGCGGTACATCGAATGATGTAGGAAATTAAGACGCTCCGGGGATACGAGCGACGTGTATATTTAAGGAACGTTTGAAAACGGAGAATGGAAAATGGGAAGCGAACATCGAGAGAGTGGTACACTGATGGAAGGACGACGATAGGGCAAGAAACGGTGGGAGGCAGAGGCTGGCTTTTGACACGACACGTGTCGGTCGTCTCCCGTGCGAGATCTAAGACCGCGCTAGCTTCCGCTAATCCGAGAATCGGGCCTTTTAATGCGGGGACGAGGTTTCGCGATTATAAATATCAGAGATACCGGGAAGCCGACCCCGGGGAGATGTCTAGACTCTAAATGAAACTGCCGACGCGTTACTGGGGGTGTGTATAGCGCATCGTACGTCAAACGGACTAAGAGGAACGTGCGCTCATCTTCTTGCTAATTCTAAAATCATTTTCGGCCTTAAACAGAATTTTCACGCTTTCGATCAAGTAAACAATACAATTTTATTCCAAGTCTTCATCGCTAACATGACTGTTGAGGTTGTGTGACATCCTGTAGACGTAAAAGTATGTTTTAAACCCTTGTTCTTTCGTAACGAAGAGTTATGAGCCGACTGCTCGCAGCTGCGGAAGGCATAATTTCGTTTCGGAAATGTTAGAGTCAAACGGGAAGGCTCGATAGGAAAGTTAGGGTATTACGTGTAAGATGAATAGAGAGAAAGAGAGACCGACTAATGGCACGCGACTCCCACTCGAGGCGTCGAAACGACTAGTAAAATAGGAGGCCGATGCCGCGTTTGAGATAATTTTAGGAGGAGTCGGTGACGAAGGACTGCTGCGGTCCAGATGCATCCGCGCAACGCGTGCTGTATTGTTGCGCGGTGCAGTGTCACTATTTTTAGCATGAAAACAGGATAAGAAACGAGGATAAAACACTCCTTTTAATCCGTTTTTACGTTATTGCACCCGTAGGCTGCTCTCTGATCACTGGAAAGTATGAATTATTATACAAGATCTCTTACGGATCGTAAGTTTTATATTAATGATAGGTTCTTCGAGTTTTGTTCACATACATATTTATATGTACTATATTTTATTTTTCATATAAAACAATAAATTAATTCACTACAACGGGAAACGTTATTCCAACAATGGGATAATTGCAATCGACATTGTTTTTTTAAATGACCGATCGTCAGTAAACGCTCGTGCTTTGGCAACTAAGTTGCATAGATAAAATAGTTTTTCATAGAAATCGTGTCGACCATGATGGAAGCAAATTCTTCCATTCGTACTAATGTCCTTGTTCACGCCGTATGTACGTCATTCCCGCGTATCTATCTCTGAAAAATTAAAGCACGTGCACTTTGTACGACGCTTACATCATAAATGGCTTCACGCGTATGCCGAGGCATTTTACTTATCGAAGCAATTTTTACTCGAATGCATGCCAGAGCTGCTCGGTTTTCTTGCATAAGGATGAGGAAGTTATAGGTGTGAAAGTAATATTAGACAAAAGAATCGTGCATCTCCCGCTATAGTTTCTCGTTTGGTATTTGAGATACTCTGTTCACGGAAAAAAAAGATTAGCCGCCACAGCTAA
This sequence comes from Mycetomoellerius zeteki, assembly GCF_001594055.1. Lineage (NCBI taxonomy): Eukaryota > Metazoa > Arthropoda > Insecta > Hymenoptera > Formicidae > Mycetomoellerius > Mycetomoellerius zeteki. The sequence continues at coordinate 1,331,042 of NW_017257198.1, forward strand.
AAATTAGGTATGGCTGCTAAATTCAGTAACATTATATGGACACCTAACGTCGTATCTGCGAGGTCTAATTTCCATTAGCTGTGAGGTCTATATATTATCATTGTAACAGACAAGCATTTTGCTATTATGTCGATGTATTGATCATTGCAGCCAAACGTTTTCTGTGTAACAGACAATTTGGTAGCAAGTGCAGTTTCAGCAAACCATATTTAACTGTGGTAGAGACAATTTTCTTTTACACGGACATATCCGATAATTGACAACCAACTTCATATTGTTAAATAAATCGATCTGTAACAGACATGTATATTTGCTATCACGTCCTTATATTAGCTACAGCAGTAAATCCTTTGTATGTATTGGCAAATTCATAGCTACAGTAGCTAATGATGCAATTTCAGCTAATCAGAATTAGGTGTAAACCAGAAATTTTACCATCCCAAATTTTATCAAAATTTAACCATTTTTTTTCCGTGTTCACATGCAAGTCGTCGTTGCAATTCTCTCATCTCTTGGGTAAACGCTGATCACTAATAAAATTCATGATGACTGCACTTATACTACGGATTATGTTACATTATGCTCCAATTTATTTCTATATGTACAGCGTATTACAAGCGGTTGCGTGTAACGTCGCGTGTACTTGAAACGGACTCACGATACACTGGGTCTCTTATCTATGGAGAATATCTTCTTTCGCGCTTACATTGGGATTTCATATAGAGATGTTAGTTCGTAATTAGCTTTAGGACTGCTTGCATTCTTCATAAGATGACGTTTTTTTCCGATAACGATATCTTAAAAGCATATAATAATACTATATGTTATGTTAATGATGTAAGCATTAGCACACATAACATGCAGTATTATATACTGTATAAGAATACAAGTAGTTTGATATTAACGAAAGTAACAACAATAAAGTGATGGAAAGTATCTCTTACAATTAATTAGTCGCTCTTGCATTATACTGAGAAAACTTTTTGATATTTATGACTATAACTATATGTTACCATAATTATGGTTACACATAGTTATTATTACTAACATTGTAGCAGTAATAACTATAGTTATGGTAACATGTAATTATAGTCACACACACACACACACACACAAATACTAAGAATTTTTCTCTCAGCGTAAAAACTGAAAGATTTTTTCTAAAAATTAATTATTCCAAATTTTCTAAAAATATTGCATAACAAAATTTTTTAAATAATTGATTTGCATGGAAAATGCATGAAAAGAAGCACGAGTCTTTGCGTTTAAAGAGAAACGATGGAAAATTCTTGAGAAAATTATCGGAAAAGTGGCAAGTGGGAGATGATGCCGTGAGTCGTAAACTGTTAAGTATCAGACGGCGAGTAGAAAACGAAGCTGACGAAAAGGGGAAATGCGGGACCGTGGGACGGAAACGGATGCAGAAGCAATAACTTCCTCGTAGATTTATACGACCGTCGTGTGGTCGAGCCACAATGAGTACGTAGATCGCGCTTTCTTTACTCTTTAATATTTTTCTGCGCTTTATCACCTACATTCTTTCTATTCTTCGACATACAAATGTCGTTTATTCAGAGCAAAGAATAATATAATTGACAGATAAGATATTGTGCTCCATATTTTCAATTGTTTCGATCAAGGGAAACTTGTACTATTTTATTTAGCTCTCTTTATTTTATCTTTTTATATTTACAATAATAGGTTGGGAAAAAGATAAAATAGGGCATTAAGTATGACAAGTATATTAAGTATGTTACGAGGAAAGAAGGTTTTATTGAAGTATCTAAAAATTTAGTTAAATACGAATCTGAGAAAAATTTTGTTGGACTATTAAAATAATTATATAAGACGTTCCGGTTGCTAGAATGTCAAGCATGATAAACAAAGTTGGGAAAAACTTTTTACATCATGCTTGAATTTCCTATATATTTTAATGATTCGACACAATTATTTTCAGATCTGTATCTATCCAAATTTTTAGATAATTTAACAAAATCATTTTCTTTCCATGTACACACTTGTGCAACGCGATTATGGAAACGATATGATACCGCCATCGCCCTTTGAAACATTCCCGAGAGTTTATTCGATGAATAATTAGATCGAGATAAGATATGTGCATCCTCAGTTGGGACGCGCGATTGAAATTTCATACAAATTATGAGATTCGGCAGATTACTTTGAAGGCATGAATAACAAATCAGTACCATCTCGAAATATCATTTTTTGATGTTAACGCTTACACAGAATTTAATGACATGTAATACGTATGTAAAAAGATAGGACCTCCATACGAAGCGATATGCATCTATGTCGAAGGATTTTAATTTGGACGAGTTTTATTTCTTAAATCATATGTTCACAAGTGTGTTCATCGACTTCTCAATGTAAATTCTTTTCCCTTTCTTCTCCTTCAATATCGCCGCAGGCAGACGATAATGGCCATAAAAAAAGCCTCGGACACGTTTAAACAAGAAAGACCATTATGTATTCATCTGCGTGTCCCGTCTCGTGAGGGAATCGATCTGGATCTTGAAGTTCGTGAGTCCGATAATTAATATGATATTAAGATACATCTGTGATATCTAACTTGCAAAAAGATCGTCCGAATTAAGATCCTCCTACATGGATGTGTATCGCTTTGTATGGACGTCCTATCTCTTCACATCACGTGTGCATTACATATCATTAAATTCCGTATAAGCGTCGACATCAAAAGATGGCACTTGAAGATGATTCGATTGTTCATACCCTCGAGGTAATCTGTCGAATCTTATAATTTGTATGAAATTTCAATCGCGCGTCTCAACTGGGGGACGTATATCTTATCTCGATCTAATATTCATACCGAATAAAATCTCGGGATTCTTTTGATGAGCGATGGCGATATCATATTATTTCCATAATTTATGTACGCTTGCATGAAAGAAAATATGATTAACGATAAGTCACGAGATCACGACGAGGCAGGCGATGGCGATATGGTTATGGTATTACCAGCGAATCATTAAGGTATCTTTAATCGACACTATATCGCATACGAACCGTATATGCTATTAACAAGCGAAGAGTGTGACCTCTCCCCCTTTAATCGATCGCTTAATGATCGAACCTGAGCGATCGAACTATCTCGCTCCGGTAATTAATAGGATCGGCGATGAAAAATGATGGAGCCGTTTGCAGTATCGCCTATCCGAGTATCGGACATCGATCCATACTTTTATCTTCGGTTTATTGTATCGCCATAGAAAGGTAGAATCGACTCGATTTCGCGCAATCTTATCTCCTCTAACGATTCAATATCAATATCGTAAACTATACTTACGCTGGCTTTGTATAAAAGGACCTCAGTCACACAGCGACAGAATCTCCCAGCGAAAGAATCGCGAGGACGACGATGGATAGAATAATTAGCTTCAGCGGCGGACGTTTACTGGCATTACGCGTCGCACGACGTGAAGAGGTATTGCGTGGCTCGACTATTCAGGGTACAGTGAGTGGTACACACTCTACAGCGGCGCTACACACACTTGCGCCCGCGCGGGTGGAGAGGCTTTTAATATTCACGTCGCGGCGATCAAGACAAATTGAAATCCAGTCCTCGGGCCGCACCATTCACAGCTACGCGCCATCTCCAGCCTTTTGTGACGTGATTTAGAGTCTCCCGCATATTATTAGTGAGCCGATAATGGGACGAAGTCCGAGATCGCCGAGGTGAATCTGTAATACGGTTCGTGGCATCCGGACGCCTTTTATTCCGATGCTGCGCGACCGCACGAAGAAAAACGCTTCTTGCGTTCTGCGTCAATTCGTTCCGTTCGCACATGGAATCCTGAAGAATATCATTCGCGGTTTTCAAGCATTCTCAACACTACGACCACAACGACGACCTGTTCAAGCAGACGTGTATATGCGCGCGCGCACGTGCGATGTCAGTCCATGTTTTTCGTCGCGCTTCTCGAGAATGTAAAATTGTCGCTTATAACGTTTCCTCGGCTGTTAGAAATGCGGTAACCTCTTCTCAGGTCGGAATAAAATAACTTCCACGGTACTATATTTTTTTGTCGAGAAAATTATTCTTATAATTAAACAGCGCGCTGTTGAAGAAGCATATATGCGAAGAGGTATAAAGCAACGATATACCCGGTATAAAATTTGATATCGTGATCTCCTTATACATTACTATATGTAAATTGTATTATTTTCAATTATAATTGCAATTATGTCTTTTTCTTTTTCTTTGAGTATACGCGAATCGTCTTTTAATTTCTTCATTAAAGATCACATTGAAATAGATACGCGCTTATTGTATATTGTGTAGTATAATTATTATGTTGTTATTTTTATCAAGACATTACGAAAACACTTGACGCATATGCGTTACATATATTATAGTTTTTGCTATAGAAAGTCGTAACTACCGGCCAACTTGCGAAGGGAATAAGATCGCTATCCTGAGTACCGTTACTTTGAATTTGATAGAAAAATACATTTTAATTAGCTTAATTAAATTGAATTCCGTTTGAAAATCTGCGAGGTCATAACATCGGCCAACGACTCGCGAATAAGGTTAACAACCGCTACGTCCAAAGGAATACGTCAGTAAAATAACTTTCGCATTAACGATTCCGTTCAGATATAAACCTATTATAATGCATCAACCATGGATTATATGATATATAATTTTACTATGGAATAGAATTCCACATAATAAAAAAGAATTACAAAAAAATTATTAAAAATTTATTGATTATTAAAAAAATAATACCTTTCTTGAAATATATATTTTTTATGCATGCAGCGATTTATGATTATTAGTTTCTTGTTTTATTTATCTTATTATCTCGTTTCTTTCTTAATTGCCTCTATTATGACATATTACCGTAAGCGTAAAACATACCGCCCCATCGCGGTATATACCCTACCTTTTGTATTATTCAGCATCAAAAATGTATTATTATCATATCATTAGTTCTCGCGCAAACATTGTAAAGTGGTATTGAGAATGCGCGCGCGCATTAAGGCAATAATTTGAGAGAAACGAGAACACGCCAGTAAGCACGATTTCGATCGGACCTTCAGGCATATTTGGAAGTCTATCGTTCCAATCGTCATATGTTTCCAAGGGTATTCTAAACCTCATTCATTTTCCGCCGCCGCCTCGAGATCGATATCACACGAAGACATCTCTTTGTCTCTTTGTCCATCTCTCTTCCCCCCCCCTCTCTCTCTCTCTCTCTCATCTGTCCGACGCCCTTATTCTTGGCCTGTTTCGTTTCCGGGCTCGTATACGGCGCCAAGACCGTGAAATCGTGCACACGATCGCAAATAAGTTACTTGGAATTTTTGACCGCAAGGTCCAACATAATTAGCTGATGCCTCCCTTGATGAAGGCGCTCCCTTTTCCGTGCGCGTGGTGTTTGCAGATCGAGGTCGCGAACATTTAGTCTGCCATTAACTCGTGTATCTGGACGGATATTTACCGTGACGCGACATCGGGCAATTTTCTCACCAAAACGTCCGATCTGCTCTTGATCGAGAACCATGCAACCCTCGTTCATTCGTTTTAATCGATGGGATTCTTTCTTCTGTTTGGATGGTCTTGAGAATGTCGTCACAATATCTCGTTAGTGCTACACTACTATCGAACAACTTGGAACATTAATCTTCACTTTATTTGTTCAGTTTATATGCTGAAGAACTAAAGGTGCTTGCAGAGCAGATATAATTTTACAATGCATTCATTTGGAATGTATTAATCAGTTAAGTTTAAATTATTAACTTTAATTGCGCCACTTATCTTTGTCATGCAAAGCATCCTGATGAGTTTATCTTCATGTTTTTTTTCTTCTTTCTTTCTTTCCCTTCCCTCTCTCTCTCTCTCTCACTCTCTATGATATAATTTTTTTTACGAAAAAAGTAGAATTTCAAAGATAAAAAATATTTTACGATAATAATAAAAATCAGAAAATATTTTATCATAACACAACTTTAATCATTGGAAGATACAATCCCTCAGACAACAATGAAAAAATCGCTCCTCGTAAATATATAATAATACATAAAATAGCAGTAAAAAAGTAATAGTTTTCGAATTTGATTTTTTACTGCGATTTTTTCTTGCGATATATAAAGAGAATATACGTAATTGTAATATATACGTGTAATCCTCGAAAACTAACGGATACCTATCGGGTTTTGAAGAACTAATTGTAAGAGTTAACTATTATAAAGCATTAACCTTCTGAGCTTTTATTTCGTCGAAACATGGTCCATTTAACGTTTCTCTCAGAAAGAAAATACTGTCGGTCAGTTACTAGTAGTAAGTGACGTAGAAGGACAAATAAAAATTAGAGAAAGAATAGTTTGCAAGTGGAAAGGGAGACCGAGTTTTTAATGCGGTCTTGTGTTACAAGGCGACACGCCACGCCAAACACTATGTTGTTTTACTATAGATCTTTATGAATCACGTTATACTTTGTGTATCGCTCAGATTGAATTTACACTTTGACTCAGTGCCGTTTCTTGACGGCTAAGTTCTACGATTTAAATACTGTTAGGATACTGAAATTGATAAGATAAATTATTACACTGTGGCTTTTACGTAATCTACACGCGTAATCTACAAAAGATATAAATATTGATAATAATATAATATCAACTGATTACATGATGCTTTACATAATCTTTTATACATGTCGCATCTCAATAGATTTCCAAGCTTTGAATCTGCCTTTCATATTTGGCATAGATTCCTCATTCGCATCGTTGTTACTTTCTATTCTTATATCACACCCAGGAGAAGAAATCTTCCTCACAGTAAAATTACACATTTCTAGTATTGGAATTGGCGCTCTTACAGCACGTGATTAACGATTGTTGTGTACGACACTTCTTTCTTTTTCGCGTATCCTACGAGGCACAGAAAAATGGAAACGGCGAGACAGCGGAGAAAGAGGAAAAAGAGACGATAAACGCACACATCGAGAAAATACGCCGGTTCGTGACCACCGAGCTCGTACGGGACAAAACAATATTGTCGGGCTGTGCACCGCCACGCGCGAGCTCCGACTCTTTAATATTACACCGCGAGCATTGTTTTCAGCACGAATCTTCGGTCTCGCGTACGTGCCCTTTTCGCTTCACCGTGCCGGTACGCTCGATTCCAGAGAGTCGCTATAGCTCTCTATGGCGGTGTATGCGCCAGCCGAACGATCGGTCACCGCCATCGCTGCAGTCACCGTCGTCGGTTATCGCCGATTTCCGTCCATGCAAACTTATGCCGCGCTTTCTACAGTACGTCAATGAAGTATAATGTGTGTAAAGTTACTCCTGCACTTTTTGAATTTTATATATATTTTTTTTCTGTACGCTTGTTTACTATATTTGTGCCGAGTTGTACACCGTAAACTATAATTTTTTAATATACATACTTAATAATTAATTTAAACTGTAACGCAATTGTCAGTCTTATTTTGAATTATTTGTAAGATTGTAGATTTTGAAAAAATAAGACGAGTTCATTTTCACATCAGTCAAACGATACTAGTTTTACATATGGACTGCACACATCGAGTGATAGGAAATGCGATAACCGATGTTTTTGTAATTTGACCGAATACTTCGACAACTGTTTACATTGAAAATGACCCGATCGAGGTCGAAACGTCTGTATTAATATTAAATATTCTTTATATTGTATCTGGCTCGTAGCTCTTTTTTTATTTATTGATTTATTCTGATTGAGCCATTTTAATAGTTTATAATTTTTTAAGTTGATTTATATTTCAGAAAACAAAACACAATCTAAATTTAATGAAAAATACAATAAAAAATAATAGCGTAAGAAATTTATAACAATTTGATGAGTCTAATTTGGTTGTATGATTACATTAATCAATTATTAATATAATATAGTATGAGAGTACGCAATATATTAGATCGTGACTTGAAGATTATAAAATTATTTCGTAAAAAAAAAGAAAGGGAAAAGACAATTGGTAGATTCTAAAAAGAAGGAGAGACGCAGTTGGAAGAGAGCATCAGCGATGCGGCGTAATGCGTTAACATTGTTTGAAAGCACGCGACTTTGATCTGAGCCCGGTTGGCGTACATCAGTCGAGTTTTATGCTTACCCAGAATTCGCTCCTTTCGCTGACGAGTAAACATTCGGTCTTTGGTAGCGCTCAACGATTTAGTAGGGTCCTCGAGAAACTCGTCTTTCGCTTGTTCCTGTTTTGATCGGACCGATCTGGTGTTAGGATGATGAAAACAAACGCACCACACGCGAAATTTGTTAACGTGGTTGATTTGCGGAGCGTAACTTGCATCTAATTATGACTTATTTGAAACGCGATTAACTCTGATCTCAATTGCAAATTTGTACGAAATTCTGTCTCAAAATAAATTGGTATTTGAAAAAATATGCACATGAATATTATTATTTAAGCACTCAAATTCGCTTCTACTGAAAATAGGATTCTCTCTCTTATTTGATTTATGGAAACGAGAGTTTGAATGGAGCTAATAAATACATTAAACATTCAACTCGATACGACGCGACGTGAATCTCGTCGTTGAAACGAGAAAGCGCGCAATTTCGGAAATGTTTACCGCAAGGGTTGGAGCTCGCTCGTCCAGCCATTAACGGGGGCCGCGTTCTCACGAAGCACGAAGGGATTCGTGTTATGCGTAGCAACGTGATACACGTATACGTATACGTGTATCATGTGCGCGCGCCTCGCGTCGGACGCGACGGGAGTGTGCACGAGGCGCCCTTAATGACGGGGTACGGTCGGGTATAATGCGCGGGGCGGACTTTGGCGCCTCCCTAATCAATTAATCAGCAAATCTCACTTTTATCTACGCCGTGTAACCACGTCATTTTCTCCTTCTCACTTTATTAGAGGACCGATTAAGGTCTCCCTTCATCCAAGAGGGGGATCGGTTGCGGATCGCTGAGCCATCTCGACAAGGGGCTTAATTGCAAGCGATATAACATCCCCAGAGGGTAACGTCTTGGACGGAAGTGGCTCGTTCGTAAGACGGTTTGTGTATCGGTTTATCGGTTTCTCGTTGGCGTATCTATCTGTTCGGGGCGATCTTTTCCTCGCGGCGAATCTTGCAATATACATCAAAGAAACATTACGTCTTGTTGTAATGAATAGATTAACGCGATTATCCACTAACGTTGAATCTACTTTGACTGCGCGTACAACATCCGCATAAATGTACGCTTAAACGTCATTGATAAGTCGTGTCGAAGAGACGTCTAATGATTCGCGAAGGAAACGGTGCATCGGCACGACGGTGCTGTTCGTTATCGTTGAATTAACGACTCGTTCGCATTCGTACGACGTCCGTGAGAGGTATGCGGGAAAAAGGATGGATAAACGGGAGCGATGGAAGGGAACCGCGAAACAATAACCCGCTCGTACAAGTCGATGCAGAAAGAGAGAGAGAGAGAGATCGATTACGTTGAAGGAAAGGTTCAAACGAAAGAGATAAAGAGGGAAAGACAGAAAATGTGTGTGTGTGTGTGTGTGTGTGTGTGTGTGTGTGAGAGAGAGAAAGAGAGAGAGATCAGCCTCGTGCTCTGCTCCTCGTCCGTTAATGCGTTGCCACGAAGATCTATGGACTGCCCGTAGTTTATATGCTAATCCGTAAAGAGTGTTAAATACTCGATCATTTATCACGCCATCGCTTCGCCTCCCTTCTCCCTTCGCCTTCTCGTTCTTCTCCCCCGTGTTTCTCTTTTCTCTCCTCTGCTTGCAAACTTCTCTCCCAAGTCCTCCCTCTGCGCCCAGGCGCAACGCGGTATTTGTACCGCCGAGTAATTATCAGTTTTCACAATTTCTTGACGAGATCGGTACTCGAATTGACTGTACTGACGTAGTTTGAATCGCCGTTCTCCAACGTGTTTCGATCCGCGGTATCTACGAATTTACGAGCGACCGAGTCGATTCGAGGGGATGGTTCACGGGGATGTTTACAGCTCGCGGATTGGCGGCTCCAGCGTGAGATTTACGACTCGCGTCGGATAATCCAATAAGGGAGCGCACGATGAGAGGCGTGGGTACGAATGACGGAAGCCTGCCAGCTCACCCACGTAAACATCTTGGGACGTATCCGCACGAACGTGAATCGATAGTGTGCGTGCGTTATCGTCAGCGGTGATAGGTAAGCGCCATCGGCTCTCAAACGGCCAGACCGCTGCAATAACGTCATGTCGAAGGTAAGCACGGCAAATGATAAATCACGGCGAGACCGCGCTATCAAAGTACGCTCGTCAAGCTAGCCAATAAATCTCGCCCGAACGAGATAAAGAAAAACTGTTCGGCGCGTCGCGATATTCGAATTTGGTGTATTCGCGAGAGGAAAGTGCCTAAGAAAGAAATACATCGTTGACGCCTTACATTTACAGAGGAATCGGACAACTTCACGTATTTGTTGCGCATTGAGTTCTACATTGTTTCAGCGTGGCCAGACGTTTTTATCTTGTCTTGCACAAATGCACGTACTAGCACTTTCATCCTCGGTCGACGAGCGTAACGACGCGCGCACGTGCAGACGCATAGATCCCCAACTTTTTGTATTCACCTACTTAACCTGCACTTACTTACGCACTCATTGCGCACTTGAGAATCTTCTGAGTAAGGCAAGAGCAACGGGACATCTAAAATTAAGCGTGCACGCGATCGACACGCAGCTACCGAGAATCACTCGAATGTCTCCCGACTGGTTCCTTTTTCTTTTGTTACAAGAGAACTTTAAATTTGAATTAAAGTTCCATCGTCTTTCTTTGAGAAATCTTTAATTATAATAGACGAAAGTTTTCTTTTGTATATATCCATATAATGACGATTTGCGTAAAAATTCGATTTCGATATCTTTAATTTTAAACAAATACTAACAATCAATTTGCATCTAAAATGTGTGGCACCTTTATTAGATACTTGATTCGTGGAACATCTGCTTTTTTTCTTTTGTATAAGGGCTCATTGACTGGAGTTTGAACTTGATTAATTAGGTTTTAGAGAAGCCTGATCGGCCTCTTCGGCGAATTAGGCTTAGAGACTAAGATGCACCTGAATTCGGGTCTCTTTTATTATAGCGTTGATTTTAAAATAATATGAGTATAATATCTCAGAACGACAATCAATCTTATAGGATTTTTTCTCTCTAAAAGAACGAACAGAGAATCTCCTCCCATTATAAAAACGAGAAACTCTTATTAAAAACTTATTGATTATTTTGAGAAAATTTGCTTATAAAATTTATATAAGTTAGAAAGTACCGTTCATGCTAAAATATTAGGATTCAAGTAATTTTCTTATATTTCTTTTTACGTTCTTCATACCTGCTTTTGTCAACAGTTTAGTAATGATTAATAACCGAATAGTTATTTTGCATTTTTTAACATTTTTATGTTAAGAAATTTCAGAACATGTCAATCACGTGGACTAAAGTCACGGGTAATTCTCGCTCGATTCAGACGCATGTAATTATTTTTGATACGCAGCTACTATCCGTTTATATTTTCTCGCGAATATCTGACCTGACGTTTGAAACGAAAAAAATTGTCTGCCGACGTTACTCCAATTATGGTATCGCGGCACTACCAGGAACCGGTCGCATTTTTAAAAACTCCGAACCATGCCACCGCGATTCAATGCTATCTCAGGCGAGTGTTCATTCGCGTCTCGCCGATCATTCCTTCGTGACACGAAATGCTATACAATTGCACGATCGCGCAGAAGAGAATATAAACGGACGTCTCACGTATCCCTCGATCGTGTTGGTTATAAACGATCTTTCTCGTAGCACGCATACCGATACACAGATAGCTGCACCGACAGACAGACGAAGATCTGTTATTGCACTCGGCGGCGGGTTGGATAATCGCGCTCTGCAGGCGAAGTTCGATTCCCGGAATCGAAATATTCCTTGCATGCAATATTCAAAATAACCCACGGGGATCCGCGAGAACCATTCGCTTCGCCGCGTTCGTGGAAACTTTGAACGGAGAGTGGTGCCGCAGCATCGCTATCATATTTACAATTGGAATGTTATTAGTCTCTTAGATGTCACACATTCTGTGGGAAAAGCAGACCGATGAGTATAATGTGATATAATTTTAATGATCATACTATATTTATTTTTATTTTTTACTCATAAATACTGTTCTAATCAGAGTTGGTATTATTATTTTATGCACTCCCAAAAATCTCCTGAACTTTTTGGGTTTTACCCGCTTAAAAAAACCCGAAATTTGTGGGTTTTATTGGAATTTTAGAAGAAAATAAATTTTGTAATCTGAAACATATAAAAGGGATGTATTTATAAATATTCAATAAATATATGTATACTAAATAACTGAACTGATATAATGTTAACATATATTAATTTTAATATAATATATATATATATAT
>NW_017257198.1:1343807-1380835 GCF_001594055.1 Mycetomoellerius zeteki
TTTTACAAAATTCTTTTATAATTAATTTTATTTGAATATGTAATTAAATAATGATAAATACAACGTAAACTAAATATTACGTGAAAAAATATCAAATAATCAATTTTATCAAAAAAACCCCCAAAATCTCTAAAAAAAACCCCCAAATACACCCAGTGAGTTAAGCTTTTCTAAAGAAAAGCCCTTTTTTCCCTGTTTCTATAGTCTTCTTCTATAATACATTTTTAACAATCTTAGGTATATTAGAACCCACAAATCATTTTTTGATATTGTATGACTGAATACATTGAGTTTTATTTTTCTTACCGGGTTTATAACTTATATATTGTATAGATATATTCTTATATTCCTTCTATTGTATTTTCTTGTCACGCTTTACTGAGAATTTCGTATTCTACGATTATGATTCATATTTTTCTATATTTGTGAAAAGAATATGAAATATCTAAGGAAAAGAATAATCGATGCAGATTTCTCTTATTCTCTATTTTTGGATAAGAATTATTTAGATATTTATGCTTTAACGGTGAAGTCGGAATGATTGAAATCTGGTGAGAATCGTTGTATCGTTTCTGCAGTTTGAATAGCAAGATATATAAGATACGGTAGCGGCGGATTTTATAAATAACAATAGAGCAATTATAATCAGGAATAAAAATTTATTCCTAATCGTTCATCTTGAACTCTTTACTTTTTTCATTAACAAATTAGCATGAAGATACTTTTTATGTTGCTTTTTAGGAAATTTGCATGATATAACTTACATTATATTGGTTATTGATAAAACTTTTTAGGCTTTTTAGGCTTTTTAAGCTTTTTTATATTGGTTATTGTAATGATATATTTATACATTGGTGATTGTGATATTTATACATAATATCTTATAATTTAATTCATTCAATAATGATTTGAACTATGAATGTTTAAATTGTTACACTTGAAATATTTATTTATACAATACTTCACACTTATAAAATTTTGTATCTTTCTATCACTGTCTTGTAGGTATTAAAATTTGAATACTTCAGGTAAAAATATAGTTGAATTTAACCTTTGTATTGAATTTAATCTCGGGATGACAATCCATTTTTTCTGTCCTTTTATCTGTCTTTTTATTCTCTTTTGTATAAAATTTACCTGCCTCTATTTCTTTGTTGCAATTTTTTTTTTTTTGGTAAATCGGATTTGCAGTTGGGACTTTTGGATCGCTTACTGTAAAAAAGATTATTGATAAACAGCAGGAGACTGAAAAGAAATATGATAGATCTACAATAAATCTATACAATAGATATATCCAATTTGTTTCGTGATGCACGTACACCAGGCGGGAGACCGTGTTTCTGGATAAGAATTTCAATGGGCAGAAACGATACGACGATCTTTTAAGAATCAGTTTTTTTCATCAGCAAGATATTCTTTTGTTAATATGGCTCAATCAGAATAAATCAATAAATAAAAGAAGGGCTACGAGCCATGGATATATTCTTTTGTGCTGTTTTTCAGACATTTGCACAATATAGTACTTTTGTTATATCGTTTTACACACGGCTTATACATGATTCGTATAATTTATCATATACTGAGAGAAAAAAATGATTGCAAGTACAATAATTTAACTATAATTTATAGTTATTTTTTCGGTCAATTATAAATTTGTAATTGTTTTAACCATGCATATTATAACTGCTTCAACATTGAAATATAATCATTACAACTGTAACATGTATTAAGTTTTTCCTTACCATATCTCTTAGTTATTCTTACCATGTAAATAGTTAGCGAATGTTAAGAAAATAGTTATATTCACTAGAATGACGATTGCATTTATTACAATCGTTATTCTTATTAAAATGGTTATTTTTATTTACCATTCGTATCTTAACATTTTACTATATTAATAGTTCAGATCATAACTTACAGTACAATTTTTCTATATTTGTGAGAACTATACATACAAAGTTATTGTTACTAATATTGTAGCAATAATAATCATAAAAATGGACCTTCTAACTATAATTTTTTAACCACGCAATTATAATCATAAATTCCACGTACTTTTCTCTCTGTGTATAACTTTTTGTCATCAACGTATACGCAACTCAACAATCGTGCAATTTATATAGTGATCGAGTGATGTCTATAACTTTCGCGACACTTGTGAAAAAATTTATGCGGCATATCTCGCACGATTTTTATATGCATTCACAAGCGCAATGTGGTGATTAAGTAATTTTACCTATAGTTTCTTTAGTCATAATATTTGCGGTACAAAATATATCACTCCAATTTATAACGAAGGTATATTCTTTCGCGTCTAACATTTCCGCGACTCTCTCGAGAAATTCGCACAGTGATTTGATTCATACAGTCCTGCAATTATTATAATACAATAATTTCACACGATACTTTCATAAATTACTTTACATAAATTTTATTTGTTATATTTCTTCTCCATCATACACTTAGCCTTAATCTTGTATTATATTTTTAAAACTCTAATTTATTTTATATAATATTGTGTCTTGACATCTTGCAAGAATTGACATTATAATTTGTACTATTAATATTATTATCATTGTCAATAAATACTACCGAGATACAGTAACTTACTTCGCGCGCGCTCTTTTATCATATAAACTCGCGAGAGAAAGAAGCCGAAATAGAATCCACCGTCCAGGGGAGCAGTCCGTAAATGAGCAAAAGAGGAAGAAGCATCCGCGGGGTAACGGGGGGTTAGGCGAAAAGAACTTCGGCCGGTCAGATAATCGCGGGCGTTAAACTTTTATAGGCCTGATTTTCATTTATATGTTAAACGCGTCATAACTCGGGAGTTAGAGAGAAGGTGGTGGACGCGTGTGTTGCGTGCGTGTAAGTTTTGTTCTCGGCGGTACGCTTGGTCTCAGGTGGCTGGTGTAGGGGGCCTCGCGACCGACCGAGGAGCGGGGGAGAGTTTTATTTCTAACAAATGAGCGGCAGGCACGATGTTATAATATAAAAAGATCAGGACATATACCTCGGCTTCCCTCGGTGAGAGAAAGGGAGAACCGCGGTTCGTCTTGACTAATCGTTTTTTTATGACTGGTAAAATATCACCACGGACACGCACACCTGTACGTACGCTTGCTCTCGGTGGTGATGCTCCCGCTGACACATACGAGAAGAAAAAGCGATACGCATTGTATTATCTTAAACAGCTCCATCTCCTCAGGATCAGCGTTTTGGGAAATTTGGAATTCTCCACTTCCCGTTTCGGAATGTTCCAATGTCTATTAATTGATAAACAACGCTAATTTTTAGCACTCGATCAGTACCGACGCACAGTGGGCCAGAAGGTAGGTAAAAACGGCCAAAAATCAACTTTGGAATTTTAAAATTGTAAAATGATTTTCATATTCTATACAGTTTAAAGCATATATGTCAGTAAAATTATATTAGAATTGGTTAATTATTGTGGGATCCATTGTATTCTAAAATCAGAAATGTACACGAAAATGTTACTCACTCGAAAGATGAAATATTCAAATTTATAGCTTTCAATAATGTTAAGCTTTGCAAATTTTTATTTCTGCTTGTTGATTAGAATAAGTATTCGAATGGAAATGAAAAAAAATTAAGTACAAAAACTTTCAGATATGTGTGTGAATACATACACCCAATTAAAATGCGTGACTGTAAATTTTCTGACATTACGCTCGCTGCCGTTTGATAATTCTCCAAATTTCCACACCATATCAAGAAAATCTCAACTAAAATATGAATCTCTTAAAGATTTAATATACTTTAACTTTAGTCGGCCTACTCTTGTCCGTTTTCATTTATTAGCAAGATACACAACAATATATTTACAATAATTAACCTAATAAGCCTATTTGAGCAAAACACAAGATATTTATTGTGTGAAATAAAAATTAAACAATTACATGTATATTAATCGTAAACGTTTCGACCTATGGTTAAGGTCCTTATCAATACTTAATTACATATCATCATATATTGACACAATTGATACTCTCTATAAATAAAAATCTAAAATGTCCAAATATCTATCATGGTATTGTCCAACCGCTTTGTAGTCATCAAATTAGCATGTTTAATGATTGCACATCTGAACCTTGAATATTATTTTCATTTAAATATATTTACAGTTTTTAAATTCCGAAGTTGATTTTTGGCCGTTTTTATCTGCCTTCTGGCCCACTGTGCGACGCGCGATGGTATATTTTTCTCGTGCATCTCTTTTTTCAATATATACATACATACACGCACGTTACTTTATCTTTTATTTTACCACACGCATTTCTTTTTTTACTCTGAGGAACTGATGAAGAAAAAGGTGCAGTCATGGATTTTCGGACAGCTTTTCAGACTGTACAACAATATGTTTCCAAATCCTTTTGAAGCGGCAACTAAAGAGACAGCTCTCCTTTTGCGGATGACAAATGAGTTATGCACCACGTACCTTTTAAAAATATAGACTAATAAAATGGCACACGGAAAGAATTTTCCTTTAAAATTTATTCTGAAAATATGGTAATTGTGGTACAATTACCATATTTTACATACAATTACAATACAATATTTTAAAGATTTTTACCATGCACTTCAGTAAAATTAATCAAACTTATTTGATACTTTATTATAGTTTTATTAATGAATGAGAGAGATTTACATTAAAATTTTTCGAAATACAATGTTGTCCCACGACTATCATATTTTCAGAATAAACTCTAAGAAAAATTCTCTCCGTGTAGAAATCGCATAAATTAAGAAAAAATTCTCTCCATGTAGTAAAAATGGGAAACTGCATGTCTCAAAGAGTGAAAGAAAGTGAAAGAAGCCGTCACTCCTGAATTCAAATTAAGAGTAATACTAAATCTTTTTTTTGAGAAACTAGAAAATTTATGCGCATTGTATCAAGTGTGAAATGATAATGAATTCATTATTTAATATTTTCTTGAGCTATTTTTTTCGGAAGACATATATTTGATTATAAAAATTATATAAATCTTTATTATTCTTAACATTGTCCTTCCATAAAATTGCTTATTCGATATAAAAGCAAATGTAATAACATAACATATTTCTTTTTATGATCATGATGAGAAAATTTTCCAATTTACGTCTTACTTTTTCGATATATTTTCGATTCCCTTTTAGAAGAACCGTTCTATACTCGCATGCAGGAACGCGTTAAAATATGTAAAATATATTGCATCTCATGATGTCTCGTAAAAGGACGCGATAAAAATCGAACGATCCACTAAATGCTCTTCGTTCCCGTAATCGTTTAATCAACGTCGTAGGATCGTAATCGTGCTCGTGGTAGCGCTGCGCATCTCCACTATAAAATCGGTATAAAGTCGCATAAAAGTCCATCGCCAGCCTCCTAATTCCTACAGATATAATCTATTAAGGATCCGGCAACTATATCTTTTTTTCCAAGACGATCCTCCGTCGCTCGAGCAACTTACAAAAATGACAAATACGGTTCTCACGATGCAATAGTTTTTACGAGTACGATCGAGAAAAGATATTAGAAGACTACGACATGATACGACGTACTAAATTTATTAATAAAAACGTTTCCATCCATGATTTGTAAATAGAGCCTTTTAGAGTTGTGTCTCGTAAATTCAGGCGTTTTCAGGATTTATGTCGTTCAATCAATTTATTTTTACGCTGAAAACTATATGTACATACTTTACGAAGTACCTGGCTGTACATTTGTTATAAACAAACTACAATCAACAAATACTAATCGCGAGAGTACAACATGAAAACTCATCAATGAAAATGACATACGAATCAACGACTTTTGACCGTCGTACTTGGAGACATCAATGCAAGCAGAAGAAGGAACGCTAAGCTATAGCAAATGAAGACAATTTCCAAATAACAAAATATTAAAAAATCAATTATCTAAGCAGATGAAAGAAAGATCGAATCTTAAATGAAGTTGCACCACGTTTTATCTGCTATCAAACTGCACTGACGACCAGCTGCGGTCAGAGACGTATAGACGAAAGAAAGTAAAGAGAACGCGAGAAGAGAGAAAGAAAGCACGGTACATGTGTGTGTGTGTGTAGGGGGAGAGGGGTAGAAGTTGTCTTTGCCAGAACAGAGCAGAAGTGAGAGAAGGAAAGACGGAAGAGGAGAAAGAGAGAAAGAGAGAGACGAAGAGCGAGCGAGGTGTCCGAACAAATAGAAACGTTCTTCTCGCTCGGCTCGAGACTGCCCTGTGAGGTCGCCGGCTACATAGCGCTGTCGTGTAAACACGCGCTAACTGCCTCCTCTCGCCGACGCTGGCCGTCGTCTCCATCTCGGCCACCTCCGTCGCGCGTTCCAAGTTCCTACCTATCGCGCGATCACCGCGGCCGCCGCCACCGTCTCCACCGCCGTCTCCACCGCCACCGCCGATCTCGGTCGTGCCGCCGCGCCGCCTCTGCACCTTCATCATGACCGGTCGACCGTCTCGTCGAACTCGTAAACGACTCACTTTGGTGATCGCTCGACGAGGACCGTAACACGACCGAGCCGTTCGGCCATTCGCTGTAAGCGTCACTGGACGTACCTCAGACGGATTGTACGTAGCGTCAGCCGACGCCTCAATCATTCCCCCGTTTCATAATACGATTGTCCTGTCTTCCATCGCTTTCTTTCGCGATGCATCGTTTAGTGGCTCTCAGCGCGAACATTTCTCTGCAAACTCTAGCGATCACTATCGCGCTAATCACGTAATGAACGAGGTACTTTACTCTTTTTGTATTTTAAACATATCTATAAAAGTACCTTAACACCTTCAAGTATCTCTGCTAATGTTAATGATACATGTTAGACCTTATAACTTTTCAATCGTTGCGAAGTGCTGAAACTTTTCATCTTTTCAACAGCAAAGTGATTACATGACGGTTCCTTTTTCTTTCTCTCTCTCTCTCTCTTTCTCCCTTTAACGAAGGAGGTCGAATTTCCTACGTTAGCAAACATATACCTCGATAAATTCTCATCGGACATACCGCGTCTTACGGCTCGTTCTCGTGAGAAACAAAGATGGCCGTTGATACGACCATCGCGAGAAACGGTGCGTTTTGTGTGCCCGTTCGATTAGCGTTGCGGTGCGAGTTGTTTCGCTTCCTCGTTAATAAGAGAGCTTGTAGCGTCCCTTCCTCCTTCGTTCGCGCTTTCTTGTCCTCCCCCCTCCCCTTCCATCTTTTTCTCCATCAACCGATACGCGATTCGAGCCACACGCATAATCTTCTCATGGCTGAACTCGAATAACTCCGCGGACACGGTAGACAATGCCTTCGCTGTTCCTGCGTGGGAGTATATTCTCATTCCTGGACGCACGCGAAATGTCGAAGCAGTTCTGTTTATGTGTGTGCATGTGCGTGCGTATGAACGAGGATCCCTTCGGCATCATCTGCAATCGCGGATATCAATCACGGCGACGTGGTGTCGTGGCGCAGGTCGGATATCATTCGTGAAAGTTAATTGACTTCGCGCGCGGCATTAATCTCATTAAACGGCCTATTCGCGTACAATATGAAATCAAACTCGGTGGTGAGCCGAGCATGGGTAAAAGATCTCGATCCCTCGGGCGAAAGGCATTAATACCCGTTACGATCCTCTCATGGCCGTACGTGGTGCGGCGCGGTGGGCGCGGGTTTCGCCAGTGCGTACAGCCGTGCTGCGTGCGACGCAAGCAACGATGCAACGGAGCACGATTCGATCGCGCAGCCGTGTTCTTCGCGCCCCTCCATTCCGCTGTCCGCTTTCGGAGCCATCCGTCCCTTCATTATTTACGTCTTGATTTATTATAATCGAAGCGCGCTCACGTAGCTCCGTTTGATCCGTACCGAGGTGAGACTCCCGTTTCTCTTTTTCTCGCCCTTTCTTTCTCCCTTTCTTAGTTCTCTACTCCCCCAACTCTCCCCCCCCCCTCTCTCTCTCTCTGTCTGTCTCTTTCTCTCTTTGCTCGTTTGGAGACGATCCTTCTCGCCTGTGCATTTCTCTTTCGCGCATATCGCTCGGTACAAGTCGCGAGAAAGAAGAAAGAGCTAAAAGAGTGGACCACGAACAAATGAATGCCACTTAGGAGCCGTATTTTACGTCAAACGTCGCCAAGTTAATCGATCCCAACGCATCCTTTCGCACCGCGTAATTTCATCTCTCGTTCGTGTCGAGACAAGCGAAAACGACCCGTGGAATTTCTTGACTCGTATTAACCCTGTCCTTCAGTGACGTAGTCATAAGCCGTGCGATATTGCCACCCTCGACGTTCCATAAACGTGTAATTTGCAACTTAGTCCGGCCGGATAGAAATTTCGACGTACAATTTTGGATCACAATATTTTTATTTAATTGAACCTGTTTTCGTTTCTTTAATCAGACAGTTTATCTTTCATTAACGATTCCGCCACTCTGAAGAAACATCTAACTACGCTACTGCACTGAATCAAATTATTGCTATTATATCTGTAGGATTTTTTTATGACTGCCACACCTCCGAACATGTAGTAGACAGAAGGATTCATCGCGACGACAGATAGCCAATATCAAGGTGTGGCTTCGAACGGGATGGCTCCGAAAGGATGCCATCGTGCGCCTTTATCGCGATATCTCGCAATCAAATTGAACCGGCTACCGAATTAAATTGCAGAATACGGGTCGGACGTAAATCTTCGACGGAAGCGTCTCGTTACGATCCTGTTACGTCGATGCGCAGGTGTGAGAAAAAACGAGCATTAGGAGCAACGACACTGGGAGATATTAGCTGGCGGCGATACGTCATTCGGCGAATCGTCCGGACGCGATAATAAAAGAAGAGTAGAGCGATAAGATGACTAACGCGTTGGTTAACGCGAATTTATATTAGCCACAGGTCGGAGTTTATTATCTAAATTGAATTAGCACGCGCTAACTTACCGCGTGGATTTTTATCGCGGGATGCGGCAAAAAATCTGCCTTAGAAGCAGCTCCTTAAAAAGATACAGTTGGCAGATCGACGTTCTAGTCGATAGTATAGAGTATAGCTTTCGACTGCGGCGTATTTTCATCATACGTTCTAGATCGGACAATTTGTCGTCGTGTAAATGTAACTTTGTGCAGAGGCCGATCATCGTGGTCGCCACAGTCAGCCCGTGAAATTGTACACCCGACGTTTTGCCAATCGGCTTCTCTCCCGTCGACGTTTACGAGCGAATTAACCACGAGTAACGAAGGGGTGCAACGGGCTCGAGGCATGCTGCACTTCCGGTTCCCGTCTCGCTGGTCGTCTCAAAGAATCGAAGACAGGCGACGATATTTATGTTCGAATATTTATGTTCGATATTTATGTTAGAAACGTTTTGTTTAAAATTTCATCGTCATCTCGATATCACACTCAGAAAAACTGATATTACTGTTTGGTATAATTGTTTAATAAAAAAAATAACAATAAGTTAATAAACTTTTATTTGTATTTTTTAATTCGTTCTAATTAAATTACGTCCAAAAAAGTCCGTCTCTTTAGTAAAAAATATGCCGTAACATCTTTTAGGCGGGATTGCTATAGGTTTCTATAATAATATTCTTATTAACGTAAAACATTACCGCGTTTTTTGATAAACAACGTCTGTGTCGAATAGTTAAATGCGTTTCAATCAACCATTTCGCGATTGATTCCCACGTTCACGACAATCGTGACTGCGACATAGATTATTCGATTTTATGTGTTTTCTGAATTGGCAACCGCGAAAAAAGGAATCAACTGTAGAAGGGTTTACAGAGTAAACCAGAGGCCCTTTCGAAACATTTAAAGGGTTTATGGGCCATGGATGGATGCATTGGCCGCCCACAGAGGGCTTTCGAACCGTCCCCGTTGAGAGCAGAGATGTAGGCAGAGGCGAAAACGAAACAACGATAGCGAAGACTGTAGGCAAGAAAGGAAGGGAGAAAAGGAGTGGGAGGTGGAAGGGAGAAGTCAAAGTCAGTTGTCGGAGATTATTAGGCGGCCGACATAAAACGTGCTTAGGTGCGATTTAATATTTCCAGCTACGAGCATAAAATCCGACTCTATCGAGTCTCGTTCTTGGTAGAGAAAGAGAGAGAGAGAGAGAGAGAGAGAGAGAGAGAGAGAGAGAGAGAAAACGCAAAGGGACCACGGAGTATTTCGTTTCTTACATTTCTTTGTTGACGCCGACATCATGGAGAGTCCATCGCCTCCTTCTCTCATGTAAACTCTTACTTCTTTCGTCGCACCGAGTCTTGATTATTCTTTGAAATTATTTTCACAATTTCATTTTAGTTCAGCGCTCGCGTAGGAGGCCGCGGAAATTCATTCGCCAGCCTTTACTAGATCGATTTCATTTTATGATGGAAATATTATACCGTAAGATCTGGTCGATGACCCGTTCGCGGCCCAGATGGTAATAATTTATCATTACTTCATGCACATACGAGTACGGTATTTCTTGGAAATCTAATTCTGATGTTTCTAATTCTAATGAAATAAGCAAGAGACAAGCAGGGAGAAAACTCCGAGATGGTAAGGATGAATCGTTGGAAAAACGTCAATGATTTCTCTCGGAAGCTCGTTCGAAGCTAGATCCGTTCAAAGAAACGCGAGTGGATACGAACGAAACCTCATTCGGATTAGAGCTGTCCAAGGACAACGGATGGGTCTTTCTCTTCCCGCGAGACGATATCGGTGGGATAAAGCCGATTGATTTCGTCCCTATAATGGGAATTCGCGAAGTGGATTCCCATCCACGTTATTTCGAGAAAGCGACTCCGGATAGTGTCAATCGGTTTTCGTTTCGTATTTTCTCGTTTCCTGCAAAGCTAGCGATTATATGTGTGGTATTACTCATTTATTGTTCTTATCTTATTTTTATTTAGTGTCATTTACTGATACACACACAACTACTGTTTACTAAAATCAATCTTTGCGATTTTATTGAACCTGTTTTATTTTCTCGGAACTTTAGAACTTTCCAGAAGCTGCAATCCAGCATCTCTCCCTCTCAATTGTTCTATTAATGTATAAATGGCTGAATACAAAGCGAATCAAAATACGAACAAAAATAGATAAAAGACATCTTCCACTAATACGATGTTAATATTATAAAAATATCTCATGTTTCTTAACAATAGAAAAACAGATTTATTTAAGTGTTCCGGCACTGATTGAAATTCGTTCAATTTGCTAAAGATACGATCCTATATTGTTTGACTGACCTTCTTTATCAGTTTTCTATAGCTCGTTCATATTGTCTCTTCGCGAACTTCTTAACGCTTCTATCGACGTATTTATTCAGAATCTTTAAAGAATTCTTTTCCAAAGACAGTCCGTCGTCATGTCGCGTCGCGTCTTGGAGCGTGAGACGATTCAAGATGCGGTGCGATAACCGGCTTGCGGGTGGAGTTTACTGGGCGTAGCGAGGGGGAGAGAGAGAGAGAGAGAGAGAGAGAGAGAGAGAGAGAGAGAGAGAGAAGGCCGGGCTTCTCGGGCCACGTTGTTCTAGACGTTACGGAGATTTTATAGGAGCGTAACGCACCAGCGGCATTGTACGCGCCGCTCGACGTCATAATGATTATAATTGCCTTTTGCTATCTTTAATGTCCTGGAAGCGGGTAATGGTAGCAACTATTATGGCCGCTCGTATAACCCGCCGCTGATCTTGATATCCCCACTTAAAGTTCGCCATTTCCATCGTCCACCGGATATCTTTCTACACTTATCATCGACGAATCAAACTTGCCCCGATTTTCATTCTTTTCAAGAACGTTTTCAAGAACGTTTTCACTGTCTGTTGAAGTTGTCTATTCATTGCTAACTTACGAGTGTCACTCTATTTGCGAAAAAAATATTGATTGAATGCATTTGTGAGAATACTTATTGTAATAGAGAAATCTTATTCAGTCAAAGGAGACTATGAGAGACTTATGTGAAACGAGAGGAATGCTTTGAAATTTCAAGCCTTAGACTAAATTCTAAAACGAAAGATAACGAGTAGGTTTTCTTAGATAAAAAGATATGTGTGTTTTGCGGACTCTTTTTCTTTTAAAGCGATAATTTTATTAACGATACTTAAAAACATTTTGCTTATGTATTAATATTAATCTTCTTTGATTACGTATGTATAACATACGCGCCCAAAACGCTTTATCAAAAGATTTCTATAATAAAATAAAATTTTTGTCGTCGCGTAATTGCATCACACCACATTCGCGCTTTAACGATCTCTCAAATCCTTTGAACGAGCAAATATAACCGTCGGAGGAAACGAGCGATAAAATTTTTATCTTGTTTCATACGTTTGTCGTAATTCATGCGAATCTACCGCGGAATTCGCAGTCGGGCGATGTGGCGCGCGCGCTTATGTTCGGAAATTATTTTATAATTCATTTAATCCTAGAATATATTAAATAAAATATATAATATCACAAAACTATTTAAAAATTGAAATCACTTATCATGTTCTCTGTTATAATACTGACTCCAAAGGATCTAAACTGATATGTAACTGTGTGTGTGATAGAATTTTTAAAAATTATCTCCACTTATCTTTACTTGTTCTAACTCTTTCCTACTGACTACTCATAGACATATTCAATGACTTCGCTCACTTATACATAAAATTTATGTATCAATAGCAGTACTTATCACTTAGCGATAGCAGTGTAGGATTAAAAGGAACCTTTAAAGGACGTAGATTTTCAACGTTTTCAAATATATCTCGCGAAGTATCAATCTCTTAATATTACATCGTAAAGGAAACGATATTTGTCACTAATATTGAATTTTAAATTGATATTTGTGAATAAAAATCCATTTAATCTTAATGCAATCAATACTTACAGAAATCAATACTTACACTGAAAAAAATTTTGTTCATTTTTGGTCCAATGAATGATCGTTAATCAATGTCTGACTTAATGTCCGACTTAATGTAATTAATTCATTGATACAATAACTGGATTCATTTATACAACTATATATTCATTCTTGCAATGAATTCTAGGAATAATTTTATCATTTAAATCATTATGAGAATTCATTGGATCAATTTTCATTATTTTTTCGTAATTCAATGAATATTTTATTGTACTTACATACAGTTTTGGTTCAGTATAGTATTATCATTAGCGTGACAAGAGCGTTGTGTCCCCGCGTAAAGGCCCTATGTTCTTATCCGATATCTCGATCTTGAATCTCGAAAGGAAAAGTCGGAGCGCATTACGTAAGACTGCGCCCGCTTCCGTTTCGTTCGAGACGCACCCTTAAGAAGGGTTTATGGCCGGAAGTTGACCCCTTACATTCGCGGGGGCGGATGCAACGTAACGACATATCGCCCGCGAGAAGCTTTTCGAAGTACACGGACCTATGGCTAATTATATAATTAAGATAATAAGTCGGCGAGTGTAGATACTGGCTACTCGCCGATGTTCCCTCCTCCTTCTAGCGAGGCTTGACAAGTCATATGGAAATTTTACATTATCATCATCCGTTTCAGGGGAGCGTAAGACTTTTAAAAATATCGTGATATTGTATGTAGGTATATAATATATGAATGACTTTTGTTTTTAGTAAAGAAAATGTTTTTTGTACGATATTGTGAATAGGTACTTATTTCGTGTATTTATTTCTGTTTCACTTGCAATATTATACGGACACAAAGTTATCGACGCTACGCAGTGAAAAGAGTCTCGCATCGATAATTGTTGCTCGTAAAGCTAGCGACGTGTACCACTTATGAGAGACCTCTTCTTGCTCTCCATGTTCGTCTCCTCTATCACGTTTCGCGTCTTGAGGTCGTAAAATTCATCGCGCGATGGTCAAGAGGCCGAACGAAAAAGAGTTAGAAATCAGTTCGACGATCTTTACGTTCAAAGAACGCAATTCGTAATACATTTGCGGTAGGTGTCCCACTTTCCTTCAACCATATTAATATATATTTAACGAAATATTTTTTTCAATGAACTCGAATTTGCCAATTAACCAGAGATCATCATTTATTTTGTGACTCGCAATCAGTAAAATAAAATCGCAAACATCTTTCTAGCTAACTTCTACAACGAACGAATTTACAGACTTGACACTCCGTTAAGAGAAGATGATTGAAATTGGATGATTAAAATTTTCAAGGAATCACTCTGTTCATCGAATGCGATCATTACCGGATATTCTTGCCGAACGCACTGTGTGTATACACCTCGGTCGCTATAATCACAGCACCTTCGAGTCCGTTAACGTTACTAAGCACGCGTACATCGATCATCGGCAAAGTTGGCTCTCCTCGTGGTTGCCTGGGACGAAAGTCGTCCGATCAACCGGCGGTCGTATCAGGAATTATTATTCACTCGCCGTCAGTGGATGAGAGAAGGAGAGGGCGGGGCTGCGGCGCATGCATCATCGAGAGCAAATTCCGTTGCCCCGTCTTTATTTTACCACGGTAGTGAGGTACACATGGGCGGCATGTAGGATACGAACGAGCGAAAGAGAGAGCTGCTCTTCTCCCCTGATCCTCACGTGGCTGCCGTCAGTCCGCTTAACTGTAGATCAATCAATATACCTCGCTTGAACCCTCAGCCTCTATACTTCGTCCCCTCCTCTCTTGCCTTTTACTTCGTCCTCTCCCTCCGGCTGCCCCTAACGAGCTCATCGCTCGTGTAGCCAAAGAAAAAACACGAGAAAGTGGTACAAAATGGCCCTTGAGAAATGCTGTTCGTCCATCCGTTCGTTTCTTCGTTCCTTCATTCCTACGATACGCTCGTTGCTTCGTCTCATCAAGGGTAGCGAACGAGATTAAGAGGGTGAGAGCGAAGGGGTTGCCGCGAAAATTGAGCGAGGAATATGAATAAATTTCTCTCTTTTTCTCTTTCATTGATTAACTTCGATTAACGATCTACTTGCACGTGGTGGCGATTGCCAGGCACCTGCCACTGCACGCTGAGAAACCGCCCGTTCTACACAGCTGTACGCGCGTCGTGCGTGCATACCGCACATATTTCGTTTTGTCGCCATACATCTCGTGCGCGCAACATTTTTTTCCCATGACAGGCGTCGACATTTACGTCTTCACATGGGCGTTACTCTTTGACGTATTACTTTACATTTCTATATCGCATCGAACGAGCATTGTAGTACTCTCATTAATTACGTCGTTGCTAATAAAATGCGAGAGTCATGAATTGGATTGGTTATCTTTAGTCTTGATAAAGAAGACTAATTAACTATCAATACACTTCCGAATATTGATAGTTAATTAGTTTTCCTATTAAAATAAACGCACGTTTTAAATCTAAAAGAATATTGATACTAAAAGAAGATTGTAAAAAATCTTTGTATAATTAAATGAATGTATATTGAGTGTATCAACTGAAATTCGAGCGCGTAATATACACGCCGTGATTTTACACTTTTGTTTTATTGTTGCTTTCATAATCCGCGGGCAGTCTAGGCGGAAAACTAGATGGGATAGACGGCGTGAGCGTAAGGCATCGTATTAATTATTATTCGCCCTTGGGGAGAGATAGTGTTGCGAAACACCGCGCGATTAGTTGAATAGAATTTATCGTAGCGGCAAATGTGCGAGTCGAGTCAAGTTGAGTTGAATTGCGAAGAGCGGAAAGTATTGGAAGAGGAAAAGGAACAAGCTCGTAGTTGCTTGTCGAATGAACGTTTAAGGGATGTAGAAAGTGCCAGAGAAAAAGAGGATAAGGAGAGACACTAGGAGAAGAGAAAGCGAGGGTGTACGGGGCTGATATTATAAAAGCAATTAGGAGGTCTCAGATTAGATATAGCACATCGTACATAACAAATATGATAATACGGGCCGCCAGCCCGAAGGGGGTTTGGCTTTCATATAGTCGGCGAGGGTTTCGGGTTATGAGGCAGGTTAAACGGAATCATTAATAATCGGAGCTAACTAATCTGCCTGTCGCTATGAGCACACTTGTTTCACTCCTGTTTTTATTACCACGCCGTAAGGTAACGTTTTATTCTCCCGATCGGCACGGGAAAGCATTGCGAGGGGGAAAGTATTTGTGCGATTATAAAGACGCTCGCGACATAAAAATGTTGATTGTTGCTTGATTACATTGAATTGTATTAACCGTACAACTCATAAAAAGATCTTATCTTCTACGCTCCTCAATTTAGTATAATTTCGTAATGCTATATTGCGTGTAATGGAGATGTACTCATTATCGTGCATAAGATGTCCCATCATTACACGTATGTAATTTCTGTAAATATCGAAAAAGGGGCGCACGTCCCTTTATGAGTTAATACGTTAGTGGCAAGACGCTCCGTACATCGAAATGTATTATTTGTCTTGTATATTATGACGAGACTCATTTGTCTTTATTTCTTTTTGTTTCAGTTGTATGAGCTGGATGATACCCCTGAACGGAAGGTATTCCTTGACGACCTCTTTACTTTCATGCAGAGTAGAGGTGAGTCTATCAACAGAATAATAATTACCCCGATGTATTCGATAAAACGATCTAACGTGAAAATAATGTATGATACTTGGCATGATGCCTGCGAAAAAAATTGTCAAGTAACATAATGGAGTTTGTATTACAAATATTGTGGACGTTTTCTCAACATATTCTCAAAGACGACTCTTTCACTCGTAAAATTTTTTTCGACACGATCTGTCTTCTCGGCGAGATTCGTCATTTGCCAATTTTACAAAGGCGAAAATACCCCGCAAATTTGCATGTTAAAAAATAAGAAAGTACCCTTACAGAGAGTCTACACTGGTCAATTTATTACTAAAAGACAGTAATTAATTACTTATTTGAAGTACTAAAAGTATTGAACAACGGTGCTTTTAATACTTAAAATAAGCAATTAATTACTGTCTTTCAGTCTTGGCCAGTATTAGATTTATAAGGGTACGCGCTCTACTTATACACATTCGTATACCTGTAAATTATATTTAACTCACTCATAATCCATCATACGTTTTGTCACGCGCTACTCCCACCGTGTTTTGTATCTTTAGAAAAATACGCTGAAATATTCGGAATTCGATTAAGAGAAGTTTGAAAGAACAGGCGGCATAAATCGAGCAGAGGCCATCTGACTTTTTTCATAGAAGACATACTCGTACTTTGCAAATTTGTTTAGATCCGCTGTTTGAATTTGTCGACCGTTGAGAAAGATACACACATGCGTGACTGCCGCGACCCGCATCTCGTTTCCTGCACACGTGGATTTTCGTATAGCCGGTACGTCCGACCGCGTCGTAAACGTCCACGTGGTTAAAAGGTTCGATAACATGTTGCATCTGCTCGGCACCGAAAGCACCGAAATTAGAATCGACGAGCGAAGCGGAACAACGCCCATGAAATCGCACATTTTCTCACGCGCGTTACCGCGCGATAACGTGCTCGCGTCTTTCACACGCACGACAGACAAGAGTTAGAATGATTCCGAGATACCGTAATTAGCACAGTCGCGACTATTCGTGTCTTAGCGCTGTTCTATACGTGGGCGCGTAATCTTTTCAAACGGTTACAGAAAGGAGATTGATCCGCGGCGAATCGTGGCCCGAACGTTAGACGGTGAACCGGAAACGTCGGGCTCTAATTATAAACATGGCGACTCGTCCATCAATCAAGCCCGCTAGTGATGCGTCAGTGCTTCTGTTCTTTTCCCTCTTTTTATCTTTCTCTCTCCCTCTGTCGTTTCTCTACGAAGTTTGTTTGGCGCAACTTTGAGTCTGAGACGATGCTATTATTATGCCTTCCTCCCTAGCGATAATTAGAGTAGATTGGATCAACATATCTGTCTCTTTCCAGTTGTCCTTCCATCGAGCGTCGTCAATATTTTATGAACGGTAATTTGGTACAGTAAAGAACTGCTAAGGTGCTAAACGATCGTTCGGAAAGTGATAACGTGTGGCGTTGACAGGCTCTTACGTAATGCGTGAGAACTGATCGACTTCAGTTGTACTCTGGATTTGAAAAATATTCATAATATTTTTAACATAGAAATTTTAAGAGGTGACAGAACGAGACAAATGTGTGTGAAGGACAAGAATAAAGGTCGATCGAACGGGGATGAAATCATGCGTGACCGTACAGTATCGAATAGCGTCGTTTGTTTCGCGGGTTATTATACTTCATGAATGGTAATAACGAGTCGAGAGAAAGAGAGAGAGAGAGAGAGAGATCATAAATCGTCCAGGAGATCAATGGCGATTGATCTTTCGATTCGCTCGTAACGCAGTTCGATTAAAATCGCGGCGAGGGAAGAAAAAAATAGGAGAGAGAGGGCGCGTATCTCGATGTCTCGCGGGTAAAAGCTCGGACCACGAACGTGGGCAGGGACCCAGTCGGACCCCGGGATCAGGCCCTCCCGCGGGCTGCGTTATTGTGCCGACGCGCGGCTGCCCCACGCACGCAATAATTCAACACTAACGTAACGCATAACACCTTACTACGTCCGTGGATATAAAAGACCATTCATCATATTCGGGTATATTAGTCCAGCCACCACCAATTTGTGTTTGCTATCATCGCTCTGACTCCGACTAGGCGCTCGACTTTTTAGACATACAAACGCATGGACAAATTATCGCGATTAGCCGATTATCGCTTTTGACGGCGGTAGTCTATATTTTCTTCCACGTGCGACAACTTCACTGAAAAATGACCTTTTCTTTCGCGTGTTGTATCAAAAGGTTTTCTTTTTTTTTTTTTAAATTTTATCGGTTAAATTATCAGCAAAATTTTATCAGTCAAATATACATATATATATAATTATTTTACATTAAACAATGCGAAATAATTATACGTATATATGAAAGTTTTTATATATGTAAGGCAAGTGCCACATTTTTGTTTTTAATCGAATAAAACGAGATGCTTATTTAGACGAAAAAATCATTCGGTGGCACAACGAAGATAAATGAGCTTCTTCACAGTTTTAACACCGCAAAGTGTCATCGCTTAGGTCAAAGAGATTCTTAAATAATACATCATAGTATTTCTCAACAGACAAATTCAGTAGTTTTTTTCGTTATATTTTTTTATGCTACTTATTATATAGATAACACTCACAATAATAGGGTCATTTATCGATAATATATACAATGTTTCTCAGAATAATAATAAGGCGGTTAGAAGTTATCAACTTTACGAGAATAATTTAGGTCGCATTATAATTGATAAGATAATTATATTTCTTCTGTTTGCACGTGTATGTAACAAATGATGAAGTATATAAAGAAGAGCGCACAAAATAAAAAAGTATAAAGCCAATGCTGCGCAGAATTTTATATTAGGATCGTATTTATTTTATACTTTGTGTAACACACGCGGGAACATCTTTTCGTAGAACTTATCTTTTAATGCCCCTTAAATTCGACGCGGTAATAGATATTACTAAGGTCGTTTCGCAACAAAGTGTCCCACCCGTTTCGAACCCGCCGCGACGAGGTATTCGTATATCAAAAGCGCCGACGAGGCACGCGGAACGCACAAATTCGCGCAAACGGAACATAACTTAGTTCGATATTGCCGCCGAATAGCGATGAGAACCGGTTCTAGAGAGTCAATATAACCCATGTACGATCCAGAAAATTTTCTGACGGGCGAATTATTCGATCAATCTTGCGAGTAACGTTGAATGAAATGAATAAGAGACGTAAGAACGATGACGTACGCAAATTGATTTAAATAGATTAATTGAAAAGCAAATTTAGTATAATAATAGGGCTCTCGAAATTAAATTAATCTAATATCGGACAATGAGAGCACTGATACAGCGCGGAATTTGGTGCGCAATTAAAATAATTTTATTTACGTGATTTTATTACGTGACTCTCTAAATATAAATTTGTATCCATTATTATTTCATCGGGATAACACTCTCAATATTTCATAATTTATTACTTTATGTACTATAATAATTTATTAATTTATATCCTTATTCTTATAAATTGACGAGTTACGCTTGAAATGATAACCTGTGTGGACGGGTGAGTAGAATTAGCACTCGTAATTATAACATCACAATTCACAATTAATATCATTCCTCTCTATAGTTTAGTCATTTGGCTTAACAGCGAAGAGACAAAATGGCAATTCCCTACTATACATATAATAAGGATTTGCTCACTCTTAGTCGCACATAGATAGATTACGCGGACTACAGTTGTTAAGACATCGACATATTCCTAATATTGGTGAAGTTAATGTAAGACAACGATGAATATAAATGCTGTATAACTTGCTGAAGATGGTTTGAAGAAAAATCGAAACGTTCAAGAATATTTGTATGTAATAACTCATTTGTTGAATATCGCGTAAATAAAATTGGTTCAGGTTTCATTTTTTGAGTTGTATAGTAAATTTAGTTGCAATAAATTAACAATGCTCAAAACATGCTGTCATTCTGTGCCGCATGTTATGACAAGTTTTAATATATTATAATATACTCGTATTTCAAGAAATTTTAAACGTCAAGTCATATTAAAATACATGTTTTGCAAGGCTTTTCTTTACTTTTCTGCCACTCTTCTCTCACGCAGTCTAACGTGCGCGAAATTCATGTTTATTCGCGCAAAAACTAAACTTTGCGCGTTATCGATTCGCGCGAGGACGGAGGTTCTTTATTTATCGCACATATTGCTAACACCACTCGAAAGACCGACCGTTATAAATCCCAACCCATTTAATATGCAAATCTCGGCACCTCCGACAGCCCGAGGTTGCGCACGTGCTTTTTTTTCCACCACGAACGAGTTTCAATCGCCGATGTAATTCATACTACGGCAGATGACTGCGCGAGTAGTGCCATTCTCTTCGTCGAACACGTTATTATCTTTACTTCCCTCTCTGTCGCTTCTCAGCTTCAGCTTCGCGTTCATGCACATATTATGTTCGTGTATATTTGCACTGCCGCAAATATGTTTAAGATAAAAGAACGTAAAAAGGTTACAAATCAAATCATAACGTCTTTTTTGCATTAAATATTCACAGGAATTAATTTTATCGCCGTATATATTTTCAATGTATAAGGCGATGATAAAAACGATTTCCTTAAAATTGAGATACGTCTTTGATATAATAAAAGCATTCACACAGAAATCTAACAAAGCAATTCATTTTGTGCATACGTGAGAGAAGGAAAAGATAGCGATAGAATGTAAAAGGAAAAATATGAACTAAAAAAGGAATGTAATATCAGACGATGACTATTTTTTTTTATTTCAACGATGTTAAAAAGCGCACAATCGACGAAAGGATGCATTCGAATGAATTGATCGCACGGTTCGCACATCGTTAGGTTTAAAAGTGCGTTGCAAGTGTGGAGCGGAGCTGCATCGCGTTACGGCCGGTTCAAGAAAAATGCCTTTTTACTCGCGGTGCGGGTAACGCATTAACGCGGAGAACACGTGTTCGGCACGAACACTTTTCGCTACACACTTGTGAACACGCACCGCGTACGTGACGTCTGCATACACAAGATATTACATAGGTTTTCATAGGTACGCTCTCGTCCTCCGATTTTTTTCTCTCTCGGGTCGCGATATAGGCTACGTTTACACCGTGCGCTTAGTCCGCGACCTATACGATAAATGTCTTTGTTTAACTTACAGGCTAAACAAGCAGGGTTGGCAAACGTTACTTTTCAGTTAATTTGTCGTTACTTTTTATAGTAAACAATTTGATGACAATGTTGCAATTTTTTATGACGATAACGCTAACTAACTAAACGCTAAGGTTGTACTAAAGTTAGAAAAGTCACTTTGAAAAGTAACTTGTCACTATTATGCGTTACACCGAAAAAATTATAAGTATAACGAGTAACGCGTAACGTTACTCGTTACTAAAAAGTAACGCGTTACAAATTAGGAGTTATTTTTTTCAGTAACGAATGACTTTTTCAATCCATTACAAGTAACGATTGACTTTTCTAACTCTGATGTTAGCATTACCATCATAAAAAATTCACAATGTCATTATCAAATTGTTATTATAACAAGGTAACGATCAACAAAGTAACGGCGTTACAAGTAACGCGTTACTTGCCAACCTTGTAAACAAGGATATCTATTGTATAGGCCGCGGCCTAAATGCACGGTGTAAACGTAGCCATTCATCGCGCGTCTCGTCGCTTTGAAGCTTAAACTCTGGTTAAACGCTCGACAGCGTTTTGCAGTTTCGTGCATGCCGTAGATTAAGAGACGAACGAGAGAATCGAAGAGGGCAAGTAGGAACCACCATGAAATTGAGCAACCAGCCGAGTAAAATCCACGGTTGTGGCTTAATAGTTATCGTGCCACGCAGCCGTTACTTTTAGTACCTTTTAGTACCTCCGTTCATTTCGCATGCTCCTCATCCACACGGATTCGCGCATACTTAGTGCATGCACGTCTTACATGCGAATAAGTCTCTCGAGCCCCGCGCGCCAGAAAATATTTCCATTGTGCAACTAAAGGAGACGACGGTGATTCGCCGGTGAGCTGACACACGAACGCACGATTCGCCGTTCCCCTTTTCCCTCCCATTTTCTTATTATTCGATATTTTGTGCCGGGAGCACGTTCGTATGCCGTTACTCAGTAACTGCACGCCGTCACGGCATATTGCAACTAGTTTGAATGTTTGACTTTGCCTCGCAACAGCGAAAGCAACGTTCCTCGCGAAAATAGTTTCTCCTCTCTTTCGCGCGCGACTTCCCCGCCTGCGGTACCGTGCGCTTGGCACCGATAGCCTTGACTATTCCCAAAGCAAATTAGATAACGATCGACACTATTGCAAATTTGTAATTTATAGTTTATGTTTGAATCAGTTTCTCATTGAGCGCAATACGACAGCTTACCAAAAACCAATAATGATACGCTTTCAATCCCTCATAAATCGTAGAATTCTGTACACGTCGTAGAATTGCTGTAAAGGTCCAACTACAATACAATTAGCAGTAGGCATAAGACGCAAGCAGTAGCACAACTTCTACAACCATGTCTGTCTACAATGAAGACGACGTAGCGGCAACTACGACATAAAGTTAATCAGAAAATACACTGTTTGAGGTTACATGCAAATCGAGTTTTCTCAGCAGTTGCAACACTTATAAATTCACTGACTCACTGATAATACTGAAAATCGTCGTCAAACATAGCCTCAAAATGATGCAAGACACTTGTCGTAAGCCGTAGGCAGTACCGAAATGGAAATGGTTCATTTCGCTTACGATTACAGTTGGGACCTACTAAACCGGAAATACGTCTCTTACGATTACTGTTATGGCCTAAAACTCTCCATTGTAGCTGGACCTTAACTCGTTAATCCTTTTAATTCTTTTTGACCAGAACGAATACATATTTACATTTCAATTTTTTGCGCTAAAGCAGTCATTAATCTTTCGTTATCAATATGAAATTTTTGGCTGGGTTTTTGAACTTTAGTACAGATTTTTATATTTTTGTTCCGAGTTGTAAAAGTTTTAACAAGAAATTTTTACTATCATAGAAGTTGAATTGCATTTTACTGATGTTCGTACAGATTCGTACAGATAAATTTATTTATTAGAATTTACGATAAAAAAATGGACTGTGCTTTTAAGATCAACATTGTTGGTGGAGGATTAATTTACTAATAAAGATAAAGATAATATAACAACAACGGGACTACTTGTAGCTTGATTTTAAAAAGCGTGATTTTAATATGCGGAGAAACTCCGGTTTCGGCTCGCATTATGAAAACTCAAAGGACTTACACAGCGCAACGAACGATGTCGCGGGGAAAATGTTATCGTTAACATCTTAAAGATTTCAAAGAACTCGAAACGTTATTCTCGACGGGCCTTTATTATGTAATAAATATCAAAATTCATACGCGTTACAGCCTTTACCGAGAATCGATCTTCAACCGGTCTAAAGGGACGCCTATAAAATCGTCGAAGCAAGGCGCGTCTTAGGTCGAAAAGGCAAGCGGATACGTTCACGGGAAACTTAGAAATTGCGTGAGGACCGCGAGGTTGACCGATTAAATCGATGGAATCTAGACATATGCAGCTTAAACGGACGTTATACGCGAGATTACCGGTGTCCCTCCCCTTACCTCTTTAACACCTCCGTTTATACCTCTATTTGTATCTCGCACCCGCTCCAATGTCGTTTTATCGTCTTTACGACCTTGTCGAGCAAATCGACGAGCCGGTGTCGACATCCAAGCAACGATGACCGGAGAAAGAAAGAGAAAGAGGGAGGGAAGGAAGGAAAGAGAAGGGATGGGAGGGGACAGAGAGAGAGAGAGAGAGAGAGAGGGAGAGAGAGAGAGTCAGTCAATCCACCCTGTCCATAAACACTCGGCTTCAGATACCTCCATAAAACGAAATAAAGTCCTAGCGCGGATGCCGATGGGTCGGCATTGTTCCCGCGGGTGATGGATTTCGTCTCTGACGGATCGGCCGTAAACCCCGGGACCAAATGCTTTTTTTCGAAGCGCCACCGCGGAGCCAATGCGGATGGATTCGAGATTACCTTCGGTAGACCTCCTCGATGAGGTCTTTCGTTAATCGGTCCGTCGCAGCCCACCCGTCGCTTTCGAAGGTCTTAAAACTCGGGATTACTCGGGCGTGAGAAATCCTGCACATCCCTTTGCATCCCTATAGATACGATTCGCAAAAGGGAACGTGGAAACGGATAAACGGATTTTATTAAGCGATCGAAAACGTTGAGTTTTCGCATGCGATTTTTGCATACGCACAGAGAAAAAGATTTCTTT
This sequence comes from Mycetomoellerius zeteki, assembly GCF_001594055.1. Classification (NCBI taxonomy): domain Eukaryota; kingdom Metazoa; phylum Arthropoda; class Insecta; order Hymenoptera; family Formicidae; genus Mycetomoellerius; species Mycetomoellerius zeteki. Next base: position 1,368,539 of record NW_017257198.1, read on the forward strand.
GGATTTAATAAATTTTATTGTATCCAAATAAATTTGTTATTTGGAATGGTCCATATAAACCAATGTTTGAATCAATAAGTGCGATTGTTTGAATTTGAAACAATGTATTATATATCTTTGTCTTAAATACATTATTTGTTTGAACAGATAATGTCTATCTTCGGCATTCGCGTGATCAAATTGTACTGCACAATCGTAATTGATATAGCATATAGTGCTGTTCGTTTAATCTCGTTATTAGACGTATAAGTCATTGTTTTCGTAATTTCGGCCAAAAAATATAATGGTTGTTCTAAGAAGGCAATTATTTGCATGGACTTCTATCATAACTTCTATCAATAATATTTTGCCATTTTCAAACAAATAATTTGTTTCATTGTTTGTATTCATTGTAACCAAATAATATATTATTTGATTGAAAGATATTACTTCAAATAATAATGTTATTTCTGTCAAACAATAGAGATTTCTCGAATGAAATAACAACATTTTTATTCAAACAAATAATATTTCGTACAAGCATATGTTGTTTCAATAAAACAAATTTTAGTTAAATAAATAGGAATACTAAATCCAAAGGAACATTTTTCTCTGTGCGTTCACGTAAATTGAATCATGAACAGTAGAAAACCGTTATTAAAAGTCTTATTTTTTAATAACGGTTGCACAAAGTATAATTCAATCCTACCGTTTACCTATTCATCGCATCGCTGAATAAACTTTTCGTGACCATCGTATCCGCTGTTTGTGGAAGTTACATGATTAAGTTTTCTTATTGAATTTGAAAGATAATTTATCATATTTTAACGTCATAATTGAGTCCGCTAATATATCATCTTGGAAATAATACGGAAAATAAAAATAGAAAAATAGATTCTTAATTCTTCGTGCCATCCTGATATGACATACCCAATTTTTTTTCAATGCTTTTTCAGTTTTTGTATTGGTTATAACTTTAAAGATATATACCTTGGTTAATATTGGTGTGTTTCTTATGTCTAATGTTTTTATTTAAAAAATATTTACAATATTCATTCATTTTTATAAAAATTATAAGCAGTCGAGTCAAGTATGCCATCCTCACAGATGTATCGTTCTCGTAGTGTGACACCGAATGTACACTACTAATTGAATTGCTATCAGAAATGTAACAAATGTATACATTTATAAATATATATTTACATTAATACATATACATTATCAAGAAGTCACTAGTGCGACGTAAATCAGCCCTATTCTTCGTAGAAGAGAGACTTCGTGATAAATTTAATCGTGGTTCTCTAAAGAGGCAAGCAATCATCACTAATTATTTGGAATCCCCAGAATAATGATGTATCCCCGCGCTGATTGATGCCCTCCGGCATTGCAGCTAGGCTACGCAAAAATGACGCTTTCGTGCAGCAGACCCGAAACTCTTCAGACATTAATTATTATAATGTGGATTCGATGGTATTCGAGCGGACCTTGACAGAGCGTGCATCTTGAAACTGGTAGCTGAGACTTTATGGATCACTCTCCGAAAAATTCCACGAATTTTCGCATTTCTCTCGAATTGTTCTCGAGATTATACTTGTTTTGTTTTAAAAATGCTTTTCAACCAATCGCACGAAAAATTAAATCACATTTTAATAAGTTCTTGTTTATACGTCAATCGAGATATATTGGAAAATCGAAATTGAGCTACCGATGTTCTTCTGCGTGGAAAAATTAGCTCCAAATGTGAATGCAGGAATCTGAATCCGCTTGACCTTTAACCGGATAATTGAATTTCTACCGCGCGTGTCTACGTGACAGTTATGGTTAGTAACACGGGAACGTTACACCTGTCCAATTAGTTATTCAGCCGTGCGCGCGCGAGAGTTCGACCTACATTTTCCAGTAGCAGACAGGTGACCGGATGGCTTCCAGCATCCGAGAGTCGAGAGGGAGCCGCCGGCTGCTCTCCGGCACGTTTCAGTGCTATAGATAGTGCGCACGCGAGCGCACGCGGACGGCCGAATGAACGAGCGAGTGAACGGTCGAACGAAAAGCATTTAGCAGGATGACGTTCGCACATTCTAGACGTCCCGACGCCGGGCGTTCCCCGGGCGATCATCCGTTACGTTCTCGTGACGTAATTGTCGAATTCTTGTCCCAAGAGTCAGCCTTCGTTTACCAACGGTCGAGAGGCACGAGCTTCGACTTCCCGGTCCGTAGTGTCTGTCGGCAGCGCTCGTAGTTGGAATTATTGTCTACCCCAGAACGTAAAGATTGATTTATGGAGATACTACCACTATCTTTCGCGGTCTGACTCTCGGACCATGCACTTAATTTTGAACGTGTCGCTCTCGATTAGATTGAACAAGCGCTATTTTTATAAAATCATTAATTATCACGAGAGAATTAAAAGTCTTCTTTCGATGGTTCAAATTTTTAGCAGATGATCGATTCTACCGCGACATCTTGAGACTATACTTGAGATAGTCTTAAAATGTAAGACTCGCGACTATGAATATGACCTTGGTCAACGTCGGGTAACTAACGTTATTGCTTGACTATGTCTCTTGATGATGTCCGTTTATGCACGTTATTTTCACGCTCTGATGATGGTAACAATTTTTCATGGGAACAACATGCGGGTATGCATTATTGGAACTATCGAGTAACGAGTCGCATTATAAATGTTATTCATGAACGATATCTCCGCATAATGCGACATAATGAAAGACTATACGCGATGTAACTCACGATAAGAAAGGAAGAAGGTACGAGAGGGGGTAGCGAGCGAAAGCAGAAGGAGGATAAGATGATTCGAGCGGAAGAAGGACGAGCCGAGGAACGGATATCGTATTCTGCGGGCGGCGCGATGCTGTAGCGTGGGAAGTAAAATACGACTGTTATAGACGGCCGACGGCCATTTTCATTCTGGCGGTTCAGTATTGGAGGGGCACTAAGTCTGAACTAATTTGCTTATTAATATTTCACAACAGCGCCGATCGCTCTGGGGGTTCGTGATGCATCGCTTCTCCCTTTCCTTCGCTCGCTCGCTCGCTCGCTCACAGCTTCCTCCCCATAGCTCTCCTTCCCTTTCAGCCTTTCTCTCTTTCTCTCTTTCTGTGTATGTGCGCCATAGGACGACCTTTCCTCTCGCCTCGTCCCTCTTCTTCACGCAGTTCTGAAAGGAGCCGCGAAACCTCTTTGGCTTTGTGAACCATGCGTGTACGATCGGCCCTTCGTTTCCCTCATGAAAGAAAGCCTGGCCGCGTCCTACGCGAGCTTCTACACGCCTACACGTGTCTGCGGCCAGGTGGCCGTGGTTAAGGTTTTCAGCGATACCAAACACGCGCCAATCTTTATTACGGATTTGTTTGAGACCTCGCCGACATGTTGAGCCACGCGACGAAAAGGCCATCACCGAATGAACGATGATAGCCAACGAATGTGTAAAATGTGCATGAAGATCCCGGACGACGAATTTCCTGCAAAATTGCATTGTCAGTCATTCTGAGTCATGACCGAGTCAGAAGCGAAAATTTACTTCTACAACGTACGCCCGCGTAAGTGACTTGTCATCGACGAAATAGCTTTCACTCGACAAAACAAAAATACAAAATATACGATATAAATATTTGCTATCAATTCAACAAATCATGAAAAAACGTTGAAGACATATTATTTTTTTTAAATTCTTGTTTATAAACTAATTTCCATCTAATCATTTAAATGGTAAACTCATCAGAACATAGTTTAATGAATACGCGTCCACCACGACTGTAATGCAAGACGTTTAACGAACAAACTTCATTACCACTTATGACGATTTATCCCGATGCGATTAACGTCGTTAAAGCCCAAAGGCGTATCAGCGAGTTTACGACCCCTGACGAATTCGCATCTCGCAATAGTCGCAATGGCCGCACTAAGTCCCGTCGTGCCGTGGAGGCCGGGATTTGGGTCGTGGCGGACGTGGTGCACGACGGACGTAAACTCTTATTCTGGCAGAATGACAAGTACGAATCGAAAGTTATTTTCGCCGCTCGATATAGGTTGATTTATATCTGGCATCAGACAATAACGTAGCGTAGATTTCGCACTTTGGATAGCCGTTTTATAACCCCGAGAATAGCGGCGAGACGGTCGCGTTCGCGGAAGATTCGATAATTATTCCGCGCTAAATGTTACGAGAATAATAATGCGCCGTGCACATCGTCAGTCGTTAAATTTTTTATGACCATCGCGACAGCTTATTCCAGTGTGATTTCGCGTTATTATACGATACGCGTCTGTCTCCAGGTGCGAAAGTACTCGAGTTCCAAGAGATACGTCTAGCTTTCATCCCGATCTTCTTCACTATGGAATCAAGATTGTCTTTCGTATGATTTTTCATTACTCGAATACTCGGTCTTAATTTACGACCGGCATTCCCATGCCTCAACGTTTTATGCGATGATTTATTACTTTATATGCGACCCTTCGACAAGAGGTTGACGTCTCAACGAGATAATTTGCCAACTAGACGCTTCTAAAGCGCATCCTTCCATCCGGCTTCTAGGCGATAGTGTCGCTTTTGTCGAGGCAGCTTCCCGATCGAAGAATGATCATCGCCCTTTCTGCCATTCGTGTCGAAATAAAGTCGTATATGCGACCGGTTGTAGAGATACGGTACGCCGGTTAACACGGCATTTTACGTCACATCAAAGCTTCGCCACATTGTTGGCAAGTGCTTCGGCAGTAATCTCGACTATATTCCTCACGTTTATCTCCCGTAAGAGCAACTGTGAGAGTAGCCATGCGCGAGCAAAGGAACGACGACAGACTCGTCGTCGTTGCTGTCTTCTTCTTCGTGGTCGTCTCCTCTAGGACCGTGGTGGAACAGTTCGACGAAGAGCACGACCGTAGAATCAACGTTCCGCGAAAAGACAGCATCTCTCGTGAAAGACAATACCGTCTGTCTGACGTCGGGTCCCTGTACGTGGATTCTAATTACGGCAGAGACAGTAAGACTCCGAAAGTAAACGTATTAATTTTAATCGTGTTAATCAAGAGGCGAATGTTGTACTCAGATTTGCAAGCGTAACAAATGACAAAAAGAAAGATGCGGACATCTGGCACGCGAAACACTTGATATTATTTCTTTGTAAGAAGCATTGTGTTCGAATGTCGCGTTTAAATCCTCGCCGACTTAAAAAGTCGGCTTCGTTTGAGCAACCGAATCGTACACATGGTACCTCGGCGGGGCAAGCGTGCAAATCGGAGCTTGTCGTAAAGTCTATCAAAGAAACCGTAGAGCCGACGCCGCAAGCGAGCGCACTTTATCGTTCGCGATATTATTTGGAGATTTTATTGTCGTCACGCAACCTCGATACACATGCGTGCGCGGATCTCATCGTTTCTCCGAGGGCCACCCAGACCGCGGTCTTCATCATCGTTCACGGATTCTGATCCAGGGGGTCGGTTATACGTATATCTTAAAATGAGAGGAAGATTATAAAAGCGAGCGAATTCACTAGGTGTTGACCAATGAAATTATAAATATTCTAGTAAATTCGCTCGCTTTTATAATATTGTTTCGAGATATCTAATCGATATTTTCTTCGAAGAAAAATCTGATGGTAAAATCATAGACGTAACAAGAATAGACTGTGCATTTTGATCAAGTTGTCTATCGACGTAAAAAGAGTGAAATAGTTTGAATCATATTTCTCTCTCTTTCTAATTTCTAAAGTAGGTATTGAATTGAAGAGAGATACTGATAGAGTTGTAAAAATGTGTTGATACATCTATACTCCGTTAGAAAAAACTAAATCATAATTCCCGAGTAGAAATTTTGCTCCTACTTTGAATATTAGTTTTAGGACGTATGTAGACTCTAAAGATTTATAATTAGGACATATGTAGGCTCTGGAGATTTATAATAGGTTCTAATCTAATGAATTGAATTCCTACGTTGAGCCTGTAAATGGCAGTTATCGAAAAATTTTCTATTTTTTTAGGTTCAAAAGAAGTTTGATTGTTTAAGTATCAAAACAAGTTTATGAGGTTTAATTGAAGTTGAAAGAGATTGAAAGTGGGACTAAAATTTCGACTCGGGAATGTTGCAATAAGATCGAAGAATGTGCAGTCTATACGATTATTATAATAGATTATTAAATCTATGGATAAAATAAACAAACGCGGAAAAATAAATGAGAAGCTATTAATAATGTAAAAGTGTGATACGCGTTCATCCATCGATTCGTTCTTCTGCAAACGCGAGAAGGTATAACTAGTGCGTTGACTCGCTGTGTTTAAACTTATTAACGTTTGTGTATCTGTATTCTCTTATGCGTCTGATACGCCCAGCGAATAATCCGCCATCGATCTCGAATATTTTACATTCGATCCATCTTGTTTTCTCGGATTATGTCGCTCGACGAGGAGACATTGGGAGAGGCACCAACGATACCACCCACGAAGCGCTTCTCTATTTTGCTCCACACCCGTAACTTAGTCGACGCCCCGGGGATGCCTCGTCGACTGACGGAAATACAATTATTTGATTCTAGCAACAAGTGGCTCTTGGGGGATCGTTAACGGTGGATCCTCGTAGAGATTTCGATGCCTCGATAGCGGAACCCGCCACCAACGGTGTTGCATTTGTGGTCGCATGATGTATCGCGGTTCTAACGCGCGAAGAAACACAACATCGTTCTGCAGTAGCCTATAAGGCACATCTGTAAAAGTTTGTCGTTGATAATTTGCGAGTTGTTTACATGTCTTGCGTGTTTGTATCGATTCACGGCTCACGTTAAGTCAATGACTGTTGTATTCAAATCTCGACGGACTTGAAGATTTCAAATACAAAACCGGCTAACACGACACTTGAGAAGGAAGTTTGAGGGATGAATAATCGGAAAAGAGAGAATATACGGCTAAAAGACGATTGAAGAGACAAAAAGGAATAGGAAAAGAGGAAAGGATAGAGAGGGGGGGGGAGAGAAAAGAAGGTATACAAAGAAATGCAACGACGAGACTCGTAAGCATTGCTACAAAAGCGCAGCCGTTGAACGCAACCCTTCGTATGCCTTCATCGTTTCATTGCGGCACTCTCCGACAGTTAACTTCACTAAGACGGATCGTAAATTACGCCAATATTTCCGCGAAATCCTAACAAGATTATAAACCAGATTGTAGCGGTCTATGCGGCGGCTGCGGCCGTACCGTGCTCCCTCTTTCCTCTCGGGACCTTTCTTAATCTTCGAGCCTCTCGACCGGAGAGCCGGAGTGAGAACTCGAGTGATGCGGAGAAAAAAAAAGGGTGAAGAGAAAGAGAGGGGGGGAGGGGGAGTAAACAGGGAGGAGATCTATTTATAATGCGTTTGCGTCTTTGCAGGGGCCCAGCCGGTGAAGGCAGTAAATGTCACGTGTATTTCATATGAAACTCCACCCTCTCCCAGCTATTCCTCGCAATGCCAATCTCTTTTGCTGGCCTGATAATGCCAAGCGCTAACAAAGTTAACCTGCGCGAGACTCTCATCTCTAGAAATCATCTCTTTCTCTCTCTTTCTCTTTCGTCCTCGTCCCTTTTTCCTAATCCTCCTCTTTTCGAACTTTTCTTTGCTTCGTTTTTCGAAAAGAATCTTTTCGGAAACGTCATAAAGGATCTTTTCGGAAACGAAATGCGGTTACCTGCGTAAGTATACATAGCTTCTACAAAAGACATTTTGCTGGATCATCTATAGTTATATACTTAATCATCAAGTATGATAGGAAGACGTATAACAACGTGAGCCGCAAATCAGCTCGATGAAAGGTACGATGTCCACTTTCAAAAAATTTGAAAATCTAAGAGCTGTTCAAGGTCGATGTTTTTTGGCTTGAATTGAAATGTGTCAGTATTCACGCCCAATACCGTTCCTACTCCTCATTTCATTGCTGTTTTGTCGTAGCGCGCGATGCTCGGTCTCATGGACGACACTAGTTCAAAATCGTTAAAAGTTTCTGACTTGTGTCTTTCACTATGTTTAAAAGTATTCTTTTATTCATATTTTTATAGTTAAATATACTATGAATAATAGTATCTTATAATATTAGTAACAGAATAATTAACAGACCAAGCATCGCACGCTATGACAAAACAGCAAGTAAGGAGTAGGAATAGGAACGGTAATAAGTGTGAATACCGACACATTTCGACTTCAAGCCAAAAAAACACCGACCTTGAACAGTTCTGATCTAAATTATCGGGGATAAATCGTATCGATCTTGATTTTGCTTCCTTAATTAATCAAGAAATGTGTCTTAATGCGCTTAGAAAAGAAAAGGTCTTAAGATCTGGGATTTTAAATTACCCTTAACGGGAACAACCGAATGGCTGGCGATAAATGACGTGCGATTTTACAGGAGTATATTCCATTGATTATATTCGATGGATTCCGGGGTCGTCACGCGAGATTCTGGGAAAAGTCGTTTCGCGCGTCTGAAACTCCCTTTGAGCGCGGGGAGACCGGTCCGCACATCGACAAGATGGGGTGAATGCGTGTGTTAATGAAGGCTTCCAACGTAACCAATTGTTATTAGATCGGACACTCCCTCGACCCCGCCGCGTCTATTCGCCCCTCGCAATAACCCATAAAATGAAACATTTTGTTTCGTATATCAATTACCCCCACTACACCTTCGCAAGGGTATACTCGACAAATATGATACCAAGACGCGCCTACGTTCGTGGGATTTCTCGGTTCGGTCTTCTCCCCTAAGAGAAACATTATTGAAACAGAACGGTGGCGCCTGAATTTCCTAAGAAAATTATCTTAGTTTTATAGCTCATAATTTAACCGCTTTGTCATTTGAAGTAAATCAAGCCGTCTGATCCTGTTTAACATTTGTCCAACGCTTTCGTTTAATTTATCGGGATATTACAGAAAATATACGATGGATCTCGTCGCTACCGTTTGCGGGAAACGAGGGTTGATTGGATTGATGATACGTGCCGTGCACATGATTTTTATCATAAAATCTGTCGCATGCTTTTTTCCGCGGAAAACTCGCGGCGATACCGCGTAATGTACGCGAAGCGAATGGCTACTTTGACTCGTTGAAAGCAACATGCGATGGCCACTGTTGCTCGTCGCGGTGCTACTTCGCCACCACTACTTGGACGAGTCCGCGGCATGGCGCGACGGCGGCCGTTATAAAAATAACTGCTGATTGGACGCCCTACCAAGAAAAGTCGTAATCGCATCCTGAAACGTTCCCTTCCTCCCCCCTCTCTCTCTCTCTCTCCTCTCTTTGTCCGTCCCTCTTCCTTTCTCTTATTTCCCTTTTACTCTCTTTCTCTCCCTATATATCCTCTCCTTTCTCTCGCTATTTTATCTTCCTGAGCATTCACTCCTGCTGTTTTGTATCGCCCCTCCCTTTCTCGTCAATCTCGTGTCGAGAAATATTACATCGCGTAAGAAGGGTGAACGTAACTTCGCAAATCCTTTTCTGCCTCTTTAAGAATTTTAAAATTCGAAAAAATTTGAAAATTCGATAATTTATAAAATAAAGCAACGTGATTTTTACACGTATCTTTTTTCATTTGATTCTTTTATTTTAGTCGCTCATTGAGGAACTACGATACTTATTTGGTTTTGTACATCATGATTCATATCGAGAGAAAGTTGACGCTTTGTTAGAATATTGCATTGCGAGAAATTTCACGAAGCACTCTAGCATAAACAGCGAGAGGAAGATGATCTGATACTCGGTGCATCGCTGCCGCCGTCGATTGCATTTTCACCGAGGAGTCTCGCGCAATGCAAGGGACGAGAGGGAACGAGTATTGGCCGCCATGTTGTGCAGCTTTTATCGCCGCGCCCTACATAGGAACATTAAGCGCGGGTTGCCGGGTTGCGCGTATATCAACAATAATTGCAGGGCCAATAATAAACCCGAAGGGAGCACGCTCGATAGCCCGAAATTGCTGGTTCCCCTACCCCGAGCAGCGCGGTTTTATTGCCTCCTCTCGTCGGTCAGAAATGGCGGCAGCCCCCTTCATCGTCCTCGATGGCGGATAAACGATCCTGCGATACGGCGCCGCGCCGCGAACGTGCGCTTCTCCTTCTCATTGTCCGTATCTGCGTCTGTCTGTGTTGTCTGCGTGTTCCCGTACAACGTGTTCCCGCGTACCGAGGCATCTCTTACAGAATCGTTCGCGAGCTCGTAAAGAGCCGCAAAAGCGGGCTCCGCACGCGCGATAGTCGCAAGTATTGCCCTTGTTAACGCCCTGTTAACTCGAACCTTTGGACAAACTCGTAAAATTCACCGGCTCCGTGGAAAACAGCGACCACCACGCGGCGAAGGATCGAGTTATCGACAAATTTCGAGCCTCAGAGTCTTGTACGTTGAAACGTAAAAATCAAGAGTGTAAAAAATAGGAAATTAAATTACGATACGCTTGATGATGCATTGGTGTAATTTAAATATTACTGAAACTGGAAATTATTGATTTATAATTTTTCTTTCTGTCTCTTCACGAGATAAAAAAATGACACGCGCTTTTAATGTTTGAAGCGTTATTATGATTTTACTTCGTGAAAGATTTTCAATCGTTTATTCGTTTCAGAATGTCGCTCGGTGCGTTTATGCGCGACTCTAAACCTCAGATTACGCCAACTCGAAAGGTCGTAAAGGTGCGTTTACGTTTACGTAGTTTAAGCGCACGATAGAGAGAGTCGCGGGCACCGCTCTTGTTAACACTCCGTTAACTCGTGGCTCAAGCAACCTCGTAAAATTCGATGGCCTGGCTACCATAGTAGGCGGCGATAATACGCGTTCACGAATTAACTGAAGAATTTCTTGTATCTTTCTGAATGTCGCTTGACGAGGAATATTTCTCACATTATTACATGCCATCGGCTTCCACGTGTAGCGTTGTATAATTCCGAATGCACGGCATCTTAACATTATATTCCATAAAACGTGCGTCTTTCTTTAAAACGGCTCAATTAATTTTTAGTGCTGGAAAAGATTTATTTTATCGGACAAATATTATCAAAAGCAGAATTTCTTGCCAATTTTTGTTAGAATTTCGTGGATACGAATGTTATTTGCATCGTCATTTTATCGTGTGAGAGCTCATAAAAGAGCCGTTTGCGAGCACCAATCAATAACATTTAATACAACCGCTTCGATACCTCATCGGATTTTCCACTCTGTGTTCGTTTTCTACCTTTAATCGGTTATGCTTTCTCTCTTTCTTTATTTCGTATATATCTGACGCAATATACACCCTAAGGAAGATCGTAAAAGACTTGCGTGATTGTTGCGAATTCGTTATTACTCTTGTTAACGCCCCACGCTAGATATCTCTGGACAAACCTCATAAAATTCAACGGTTTTACGCTAGTCGTGCTTTAAGATGATCGCAAAATCTTGACTGATCACGCAATGAATAAAGGATGGTTTACATCACCTACTGTCTGATTATATCACTCGTTTATTGATTTTGCGAAATTCCGAGGTAATCTTAGGAAATCCCTTAAAATCTTTCGTGAAATTTCTGAATATTTATTAGTCAGGTATATTTTACGTAGTAACGAATCGTATGTTATGAATTAACTAATATAAATTAAATAATATAAATATAATATAGATAATAATAAATATGAATATAATATAATAATATAATTTTATTTATTATTGAGAAAATTATAAAAAATAAAATAGTATAATTTTTATACGTGCCATGCGTTTAAATTTCACGCAGATTAAAATCTTTTTTCTTAAAGTGAATAATAATATCATTTTCACCCAGAACGCTGGGTTAATTGTCACATTTTCGCAGCTTCATTTAAAATTAAATAACTTATTTTTACGATATAATGAATTCATGAGTAATATTTTTTTAATACTTAAAGGAATTAAAGGTATATTACAACGTATATATAATATTTCAAAATTAGGCATCCACTTTTTTCTCAAAATCTTCTATATATGTAAAATACATAAAGTCATCTTTATTTTACAGGTACACCCATTAGCCGCCTGCCCATCATGGCAAAATCCGTATTGGATCTCTATGAGCTTTACAAGTTAGTAGTATTACGAGGTGGACTGGTCGAGGTAATCAACAAGAAGCTGTGGCAGGAAATTATCAAAGGCCTTCGACTACCAGCGAGCATCACTTCCGCCGCGTTTACTTTGCGAACTCAGTAAGTAGATGAAGTTTCTCATCCGGGACCCCGGTCTTGCCTATACAGACATAATGTCCAGGTCCTCCGTAATTCGCATACAATAAGTCTTAGTCGACGAAGAGTCATCCGAGCGTGAAATCTGTTGCAATGACTAAGAGCG
>NW_017257198.1:1380947-1432116 GCF_001594055.1 Mycetomoellerius zeteki
ATCATCGTGTTCGATAAAGCTGTCCGTGTCGTACAAAATACGCGTATGATAGCGGATCATATACCATTCGCACATATTTGCATCGTTTAGTCATGTTAATTGTTAACAAACGTTTCTTCATTCTTGTGTGTGTTTCGCTAAATAAACATTTCTGTAATTAATCCACAAGTCGAAACTGCGTTAAAGTCCAATTGAAGACGGTTACCGTCTAGTATATTAACCAGTGTAATTCGATTAATTGAATTTCGCGATCGAGAAAGCGAGAAATGTCGCACGAGCCTGCAAGCATGTTATTACGCGGCACTCCACTGTCGACGAGGAGATAAAACAACGTAGGTGTCGAGCTAGAGGCGTGACATACAGGTGCATCGTCTTAGCCGACGTGTCGTCTACGTCGGATCCCCCGCGCGATTCTTCACGAGCGGGACATCACGCGGGGCGGGTTGTGACAACCTGGAACCGTTGGCACGATATATATTCGTTTATATAATACCGAGCATATCCAGCGCGGCGACGAAGATTTATCTGCCGTTCGCGATGTCTCGACTCTCCGTGAGGGACGGGAGAGGACGAGACATCTCTAAATAGAGATTCGTCGGCGAGATTCGTCGGAGAGACGACGGCGCGAGGCATCCCGCTCATCCCGTGGTCGAACGCGCGACGGGGAAGATAGGCCGCGCGGGAATGGAAAAGAGAAGGACGCGAAAATGTGCGCGCGGCGGGCCAGGAGAAGAGGGATGGAGAACGCCGACACATTATAAGTGCGGGCTAATATGAATTACACGGGCGCGATGCTAGGGGTGTGCTCGTGAAAATAACTCCGCGCAACGCGCTTTGTGCACGACGGAACGTCGGCGTCGCGTCGCGTCGCGTCGCGTCGCGTCGCCTCGCGTCGCCTCGCCTCGCCTCGTCTCGTCTCGCCGCGATGGCGCATCCATCATTCCGGCAACCGGCTATCTTTCCTCGGCGATATGTGTATGCGAGATAGAAGAGAAAATACGAAAATACGGTCGGCCTCAACAAAATCTGCTCGCGACAGCATTCATCTGGCAAGAATCAATGTCGATTAACTTGAACCGTGACGTTCAACTATCTCCCCATCTTTCTAGTAATACAAGCTAATTATATCCATTCAACGTTTGGCACCTTTTTAGAAAGAAACCTTGAATGAAATTTATCTCAATGATGTGATTTAGTTTCCTTATCGTATAAATTAATAAAGGATTCCGTTTTAAACGAATTCAAGGGATTACATTTTGTATCTATTAAATCCTTATTACGTTTGTGAATATTTCATGTTACAACCTTTACACGGAAAGAAGTAAAAAACGGTTATCTAAAAATTTAGTTTATAGTTTACAGATCTAAAAATAATTTCGTTAGGCCATCGAAATAATTATGCTTAAACGTTAATGACAACGCTGTAGAAAGTTTTAACATTCTAGCAACTATATTTGATCCTATAATTATAAATTATTTTGATCCAAACAAAATTATTTTTATATCTGTATCTAGCTAATTTTTAAGTAAAATATTTCAGCAAAATGTATAGATTTCATTATCCTGTGAAAAGATGTACATTTACTACAATTAAATAATTCATCGACAGGTACATGAAATATCTGTATCCGTATGAGAAAGAGAAGGAGGGGCTATCGACCCAGGAACAACTCCAGACGGCGATCGAGACAAATCGTCGCGAAAGCCGCAGGAATAATTACGCGGCTTACCCTGACAATCAAGTATCACGAAACCAGCACAACTCGCTGCCACCGAATCCAATGCCGTTGCCGCTCTCCATCGCTCAAATGGCGGTGGCCGCGAATGAATCGCAGCATCATGTCGTAAATGGACATCCACACGGTCCGCAACATCATCCTCAACATCTTCCACCAAATCTGGGTAATCTTCCGCCTAATCAGCGTAAGTGAGTTTTGTCTTTTCCGAAGACAAAACTTTTTTACACGAATTTTGTTACATTGAAATTCGATTTTCATTTTCCGCACACATCGCATATGTTTGACGTTGCTACACTGAAAGAAAAGATTGGCTGAATATGGCATAGCATTTTTAATTGGTTGCAGCAGCTAATTTTTGGATGCACTAGCCTATCGAAATCCTACATTGATATTGCGGATAGGCTAACGTAATCAAAAATTGGCCGCTGCAGCCAATCTTTTCTTTCAGTGTACCATTGTACTATAGCGTAAAGTATTATAGTTAATAATTCCGGTTCTATCTATGATACTTTTTCAAATGAAAGGTAATTCATAACACGCCCCATATCAGAAATAGAAATAGAAAAAGAGTACAGGAAAGAGCAAAAATGAGAGACTTCCCGACGGTAGAGAAGATATCAGGGGGACGAGATAGAAAAAAATGGTAGAAGGAAACGGGAGGAGGTAGAGCATACGGGGTTTATTTTAAATCGGTAGGTAGTGCTTCGGGCCTCCCCGGAGATGATGATGCGAGAGCGAAGGAGGCATAATTGATTGTACGATCCTCCGGAAGACAGGCGTTAACGGATGGCTCTCGCTAACGAGCATTCCTATTTCCCTACCCTTTCCTTCTCTCTTTCCATCTCGTCGCTGCGCCCGACAGCGATCTGAGTAACGTCGCGCTTCGATCGCACTCGCTGCTCTCCTTCGATCGTTTCCTTGTGCGACGCGATCGGATATTCAGTGGATATAAATCCTCCAACAATATTGCTACTTATCGCGATATGAATAATCGTATAGTGTCAAATGAATACCCTGAAGTCAAAATATCGTGATATTTTTAGCTGATCCATTCATCACAAATATTGCATTTTAATATATCGCACATTTGTACATAAGCTTGAAAATTTATTAATGTAATTTTCACGATATCATTTTCATCGATGATCATTGGTTCGAATTTTGAGTTTTGCACGAAACCCTATAAAACGATCGAAAACTTATTTTGTTAAATAAATAAGTTCTCAATTATTTTATAATTTATACAGATGTTCGATAAAATAATGCGAATAAGCGAAGCTTCATCGCTTTAATTTAACATGATGAGCAGTCAGTTGAAGAAAAATTTGCTGTAAAATTCAGTCATTTTATAATGTATGTATATATATGTTTCAGAATAACAGAATAATGAAATCATCAAATCAAAGCCTGATAATCCAATGACATTCCAGATGATTAGGAAATTCATCTAGTCAGACGTTTAATGAATTGTTGTAATGTTTGCATCGCAGTCGGACATCATCGCTTTTATGCATAACTTTTATTTTAAATTTTACTTTAAAAGATAACTCTAATTTAGATTTCATTTATTTTTAAAGTAATTTATAGAATTTGGAAGTTGATAAGGCTTTATAGTGACCCATTCACTGCCTTTACACGAATGATTCAAAATTAAGATGCATTGATTTTTTGACAACGCTAAAAATAAAACTAATAGACTTTTAAATTAAAAGACAGTGCACGGAAGACAATCAGTTGTCGATCGCCTCATAAAATTTGAAAAATTTTATTATCTCACGCATTTTAGTTACTTGTTTCATTTATTTTTAGCCGTATTTCTTATGATTCTGAACAGTACCTACTTTAATTTTATGTTTTCAGAATTCTCGCGAAAAAAAAAACAGAATGAAAGCTTCTGTATTCAATTATATTATTATATTTTCCATTTTAGAATCATTATCATTTTCTATTATGTTTCAAATTATTTTAACATTATTCTGTATAAGTAAAGCATATAGAGACTCGCGAAGAGAATAATCATTAAATGATATGAATTTCACATCCATGGAACTATCAAGAACACTTAACTAAGGAAGTTACTCCGAATACCTATCCTTCTTAACCCTTGATACATACGATAATGTACATGTCGTTTGTATCCCGAGTTAAATCTTATAACTTTTACAAATATACAAAAAATATTAAATGATTCTTACATAAACTTTAGCATTTTTAGAAAGTATTCATAACGTTATGTATTTTAAAAAATAAAGAAAGGATAGATGCCATTATTTAGCTAGGTGTTCTTAGTATTTCAAAGAAAAGAAATACGTAAGACACAAATGATCAAATCGTACGTATTAAGAGTTAGTTTATTAATTATCATGTCACACTTCTAATATCGAGCATGTATAGTTTCAGACTATATGCTGAGGATATTGAGAGACAGAAACACAATGTCCAACAATCCGATAATTCAAGGTAGCACATCGACACCGCCACCAGCAATGGCAGAGGGATTTAAAACCGGATTGCATTTATGGAATATGTACAGTCCAGGTAATAATAATATGTATCCAGGGGCACAACCTTTCTCTCCATCATCGTCTCACTCGCCATTAGCACCAGCAAATAGTCCTGAACCACAGAGGGAAGCCTTAGATCTCGCAAACTCTGGAAACAGGTAAATAAGATCTTTCGAATTTAATAGTGACAAGAAAAACGTTAGTTTAAGTTTAGTTTAAGGAAAAAAAAAATTCGATTAGATCATCGGATCCGGTTTCTTCTCCAACCCCTAGTAGATCCGTCGGATCACCGTCATTCGGAGGAGAGTTGAAGAGAAATCAAGAGGCTGTCGAACTCTCATCTCCAACGTCCTCCACTAAAAGAATGTTTTTACCCGATGTGGAAGTAAATAACATGGTGCATTCCTTGCGTATTAGACAAATGGTTAGCACTCGAGGTAAGTCTAGAGATAGAGATTTAGATTCTCAAGTTATTGATATATGATATAGTTTTTGTTTAAAAAGATTAAATCGGTATATATTATTCGTAAATAAAAAAACTATTTATTGCAATAATTTCTTTTTCTTTTTAGATCCTACAAGACGAAGAGAATTAGAAATTAGTGTAGATATTGATGGTATTTTGTATGAAGGCGTCCTGGCAGTTAAACAGGAAGGCAGTAGTAATGGCAGTACCTCGTCGAGCCCCGATAATAATGGAAAACGGACACAAAATAACGAATCATGAACATTTGAAAGACACATGATTTCATACGAAACAAATTAGCCTCGGAGAGTCTAATTAATAATTTTGTTCTTCAGACATGTACAAGACATTCAGGCAGCTGACATAACAGACATTTTAGTAAATACGAAATAAAATAAAGAAATGAAAGAAAAATCTTCCAGCATTTACACATTACAAAATTTTTAATTGTATCTTTTAATGTTTCTTTTTTAAAATTTCTATATGGAAGATTTATTAGAAAATTAACAATCTTTTTCGAACATGATTTGAAAATGCAGCTGCGTTTTAATTGGAATCGATTTTCCGTTTGCTTGCATGATGTCATAAACTTTTCTGTCATTTCGAACATTATCTGAATGTCTATTATGTTTATTTGAATACCTCGAATATGTTTGAAAAGCAAAATTATTGCGCTCGGAAATTGAAGTTCCGAATAGTTCCATATAGTATATATAATAGCTTCGCTAATCAACTTTTCCACATAGGAATTTACAAAATAAAAACGAACGAATACGCCATAATTAGGTGTAAATAATTAACAAACGCGAATTGACCTAACTGAATTGCATATACTCCAATTTTTATTATAGATAAAAATTTATAAATCATTTATAGGGAATTTAGATATTTTTATTGGTATTGAGATATCAGTGATCTTTTTTACCAAAGTGAGATTTGTTTATAAACCGAAGTAATTAAGATATAATGTGATATTAGATACAGAATATTAAATGTAACAATTATGAATGTATGTTTGTAAATGCTTAGAGATTTTGTGACTAACACGTATGTACAGGATGCATTAATAGTGTTTTGTGCGCTTACATTTGACAGCCAAATATCATAAATTATAATTGTAACATCTTTATGCTCATATTATTTATCGTTCAATTATGAGCTGCAAATATGATTGTTACTACTATTAGATTACTTAATGATAATTCAACTACTTCATACATGCAAATACAAAAAATTGGTGAGTTGCATATTGTAAAGTATCTTTCTAGATGTAAACGTATTGGACACTATTAATGTATTTACTTGTACTTTCCGACGTACGATTTTGACTATATAATAGATTTCTATTATCGGAGTATGTGCAATCGGAGTATGAATACATATCATACTATACGACATGTTTATTTTGTGTATAAACTGTACAAAAATTTCTGATGCAAATTTTTGATATAACTTTAAGAAAAGTTTGTCAAATTTAGTAACAATTATAATAATTGTTGACAATGAGTTAGACTTTTTCATCTTGAGATACAGTAAGATATTAAATGTTGTAAATATCTTTTTTCGCTTTTATGCGTCTATATATTTTTTCTATCGTTGTTATTTTAAATGCATTAGTTGTTTATATTCTTTCTTATAAACGAAAAAACTAATGGCAAATAGCATAAACATTTTTAATCCTGGGATACAGCTGTATCCGAATTAAATGATTCTGAAAACAGGGGACATTTCCTTGTTTATTTTTTATGATAAATTTTGCGTGTGTAGATACACGAGGATTAAAAATATTTGCTGTGCCATCTGTCGTATTCTCTTCATTAGAGAAATGCGGAGATAATGATTTATATAAAACATTATGTATATGTATCATTTTTATATTAATTTAGGTTATTTTAGGCTTAATTTTAAGATCATTATTATAAATCAAACTTTTTTAAACGATATATTCTTTAAGTAAACGTATTTCGTAAGCTTTTTTTGTTAGAGATGACTGGGCTATTGATATAGAAAATACTGTGTGTACATACAATAATAGATGAATTTCTTTTTTTGTATTATTTGCATTATCTACTTATATAATATTTTTAAATTAATACTATCACACAAAAATCTAAGAAAATTTCTTAAGAAATGTATCCTCTAAATTTCTCTTTCACGTACATGTTATATTTTTTAAAGAGTAATTAATTGAAAGCAAATGTTATGACCATATCGAACTTCGAGTATATGGTCAAACGCGCGATTGAATACTGAGATTGATTCCGCAATCTTGTTAGAAGAATGAATGTAAATGAGCTTTGATTATATGTGTACAACAGATATAATTCCTTTTACTATTTAATTTAGATATAAAGGACACTCGTCGCCGTTTCAATTTTGGCGCGTAGAGAAATTTCAAAAATTGAATACATCAATCTCAAGATGATGTTTGATAATTATCTGAAAAATTGCGAAATGAATTGTGCGTCCATATTTCGTAATATTTTAAATAAATCGTATGTATTGTAAATCAATGTATCAAACATACAACATTCGTTTATACTCCAATAGATATTTACTTATTGTGAATCTCTCTCTTTTTCTCTCTATTTCTTTTTCTCTTTTTCTCTCTGAATGTAAATAAGTATAATGCATTTTCAAAGTTATTAAGATAGAATTATTAGTTATATTAAAAGTAGTTATAAAGGTCATCTAATTCATCATAAAGATAGCACATACAATTTGACGAGAGAAATACAATTCAATGATAGGAATATGTGAATTCTGTCTACATATTTGGCATTGTTCGATGCGTAACGTTTGTATATGTACGTGCTAGAATATCTTACAAAAAATAATTCCTACAAGATTTATATAATACATGTTAAATACAAATAAAACATTCTTAGTCATGGTCATTGCAGTATGTATTTAGCAAACGTATTATAAAATGAAATAATGGTAGAACAATAGCGAGAATCTATCGCAAGGCTGTTTAAGAACCGGGATGCGAAGATATTATCAAGTCGTTGCAAATTTTTCAGAGAATAGAAACTCTGAGAGATTCCTAGGTTCTATATATATTATAATGTATATATAAAGTTTTACCAAAAAAGACTGTATAGTTTTAAAATTACACTTTAGAATTTTAAGTCGCGAAATTATAAGTAGTGTTTTAATAATTTTAGGTTACAGTTATTACATGTATTACATGATATCATTTATTACATTAAGTCCTATGACATAGGATTTTTTATAGCTTGCTCGGATTATAGGAAACAGTTTGCTTAGTATTTTTCAAATATGTTTTGATATAAAAAATTGAAAATTACTCGTATCATTACATTCTGCGCACAAATCCGTATGCAAATTGGAGATCAAGTAATCTCATCTTACGTAATGTTTTTATTATTTTTTTTTATTGTACATTTTACAGCTCTAGCAAAAATCGACTTTAGAACCTTACAGCTTCAATTTTGATAGCCACAGACATATTGAGATCATTGTTGTATCATTAAAATATTGAATTTAAATGTTAAATGATTCTGTCTTGACAAAATGATATGTTAATTGGCCAGTTCTGATTAAGACATTAATCTTAGGAATTTAAAAAAAATCTCATTTTACCTCTCTGCTAAATCCAATAAGCAGGAAGAATTTTTCTTATTCTGTTTATACGTTTGGACGTTTTATATATCTACGTTTATCAAAATGAAGCTATTCTATAAGTATATATTTCTATTTGAAATATGCTAAGGACTTACTGCTACATCAGCGAGAAAAAGAATAGTATAATTACTAGAATAGTTGTTAGAAAATATCGTATTTAATGTCATAAGTATATTACTAGTAATACTATCGTTATTATAATATTATCACATTTATTATCACATATGAATCGTTATAATGTGAATAATAATAACGAATAATTAAAATAATGTTTCGTCACATTTTTTTATTTTCCATTTTGCATGTTGAGAACCATGTAATATATGTATTATGCATAAATAATTTCAGAAATTAGGACATTAATTATTGGAGTATTACTGGATAGATTGAGCGCATTAATAATAAATGCGCCTAAAAGGAACGAGAATTTTGTTTCCAACAACTTTCTATCTAAATATTTTATTTGAATAACGTAATCAAATAACAGATGACTTTTTTTCGAAGTTCGGGGAAGTAGCAGAATCAATTCTCGTATCGTATCGAAATATTTATTTCCAATAATTTTCTTTTAAAGGACGTAATCAAATTCATGCTATTATTTAACCAATTGTTTATGTCTATTGTTACTCTAATATTAAAACGTTTCATTTACTTATTATTCAGTATAATATTATATTCAATTATGCTAGTTTAAACACAGTTCATGCATATGATAATGTGGTAACATT
Organism: Mycetomoellerius zeteki; assembly: GCF_001594055.1. Classification (NCBI taxonomy): domain Eukaryota; kingdom Metazoa; phylum Arthropoda; class Insecta; order Hymenoptera; family Formicidae; genus Mycetomoellerius; species Mycetomoellerius zeteki. Next base: position 1,390,033 of record NW_017257198.1, read on the forward strand.
TCACTAAATAATATGGTAACAAATTGCGATCATTCATACCTATTGTTTTCTTCGCAATAGCGAGATACATTATAAATTAATTCATTAAATAAATTAACCGACTCAAATGGCAAAGCCAGCGTTTCTAGCGTTTTACCTCGGTATGTAGACACGTTCGATTTTTTCTTCCTTTCTTGATTTAAACTATGACAATTTTCCAGCATCGTGTGTCATCAGATCAATCATTAATTATATAAAGATTAACGATTAAAAAAATATTAAAAGAACGGTATCTGGAGTATTGTTCCACTTTTGTAATTGATAAAAAGAAATTCATTTTTATCTAGATTACGTAATAATATTCTAACATCGTTTACCGCCGAAAAGTAACAAAAATTATAAAAGCACCAAACACTGTTTGGTAAAAGATATCTGGAATTCGTTCCGTTTTTTGTGTCGGTATTAAGAGATTTTTCTTGATTTAAATTACGTAACAATACTTCAACATATTTATCGTCGGATGCATAAAATGTAATACATAATTCTTTGGTATAGCACACATACACAGAATAACGAAGCAATATTAAATAATATCATCTATTTATTTTATAAAGCAAAAAATGTGTATTTTCTTATTGCGATTTTTATTAATAATTTATTTTACATGTAGATTTAATTTATGCGGATAACCGCCGCGTTCTCCGGGCTGACTCTTAGCGCCAATCGAGATAAAGAGATAAAGAGAGAGAGAGGTACCTAGGCAAAAACACAGACGCTTCATAGACGTTTAAGATTTAATTAATAAAGTCACGATTAAACACGAAGAAGACACATAAATCGTTAAATCGGTTTTGTGCGCTTACATTATATGGACGTTGGAAACAGAGATAATGCACCGCGTGTGTCGGCACGTCCGTAAATATCCCGAAATATACAATTTGCCCTTCTCGTTCCGTAATCGGTCTACTTTGTAACAATATAAAACAATTATTTACATCGACGACTAGGAGGATTCGAGAACGATAAAAATGTCCAGGAAACTTAGATGCTAGATGGAAATATTCTTCTGTGAGTGTACGTGTAATATGTATATGTGAATGATTGTGTCGCTTCTGCTTTTTTTTTTAAATATCCGAGCTTCTCTTTTTCCTTCCGAAATATATCGTTGCATGCCGAACAGAAATCGTATATGATCTAGATAACGCGAAGCGAAACGAGATGATGCATTTGGAAACAGAATATACAAAATGATTCTAATAAATATATATATATATATATATCTAGAAATACTTCTAGAAATCAAGTTATAGAAAAAAATGATAGAGAAAACTTTTATTGTTTAATAAACACTTGCAAGATGTTGCTTTTTAAGTAGAAAATAGCTATGATCCAAGTAGAATCATTCTGTATATTTCGTGAATGAAATCAATGTCATCGAATATTACTCGATTACGCGACTAATCGACGTATTTAAAATCTTAGATAATTTAAAAACTTTAGATAATTACATTTTTTAAATGCAGACTGATTTTTCGTAACACGTTGCTAAAATCGCGTGCAAATTGATCGTGTCGTTCCGCTCTGACGATCTCGACGAAGGTTGTACAATTTGCGAAACATCCGTTGCGATTGACTAACCGTTAATTAGTTAGATTAGGACGAATATCAGTCTGACGAAAAGGCTCGTTACTAAAACGCTCAGGCACCGATCTTAGAAAATCGTAGATACTTATCTTCCCCGGCTTCATTTATCAAACTTATCGGCTACTTAAAGATACGACAGGTCAGAAATTAATAGAAAGTTGAATGAGAATGAATATTTGGAGCAATGTTTTAATCGCTGTATATAATCTCTTTGATACCTATAGAAATTTCTCTGTATGATGTGAATCATATTCAAAATAAACATTTCAAAGGACTATTCACCGGCGCGCGAATCGATCGTACAAATATCATACGAATGCAACGATTGCAAGATGTACATAGGTATACATATAGCCGACACGGGTGAGCCACGCGCGTGACAAATAACGTGACGGATTTGGTTTGGTATTTAGTGTGTGTCGAAAGAGAGCTCTTTTCTTTTTTATTTAAAAAAATCGATGTCTGAGAAATGGTGTTCACAATAATGTAGTACAACAACGTAACGGTATTACATATAGATAATATATATATAATATATATTTATATATATAATATTATTTATAATAATAAGTAATTTTTTTTTACCACAGTATAACATGGCTATATACAAATATTACAAATTTTCTTTCATTAAGCCCTCACGGATCGATCGATCGATCTAGCGCGAGAGTAGGCAGCGACGCTTTTCCATTCGCTGCTTACTTTATTTTCTTTAATTGCACGTTACAACAGGCTTGCGATCTTATTAATCTTAAGCCAGTCTCTCCTCTCCTCGATGCGATAAAACAAAGGGAGAGAGAGATAGGGAGAGAGAGCGTGAGAGAGAGAGAGAGAGAGAGAGAGAGAGAGAGAGAGAGAAGGGGAGAAAGAGAAAGAGAGAAAGAATGTGTGTATGTTTTTGAGTGCGTGTGATAAGAAGAAAAAGAAATAGGAAAAATGTTTCCTGTTAGAAATTAAAAAAAACCTGGGTTTGGAATTTAGAAACATATAGAAGATAGAATGAAACAGAGTACAGAAAATTCGTTTCGAGGCTTTAACGTGTTTCGTAGCAGCAAGTGCGAAGACACGTATGAATTTGCAAGATCATACGTTTTAAGTTGTAAAATCTTCCTGAGGATACTTTGATCGTGCTATGTTGGATCATCATGATCTTTGAAATTAGAAAATACGATTCAGTAAGTCCTCATTCCACTTACTATTTTTAAAAAAGAAATTTACTTTTAGAAAATTAATTTATATCATTATCCGAATTGTATGTAACACTAAACAAAATATAAAGTCCGTTATACATTTACATTCTGTCTTTGATTTTCATCAAGCTTGTTCGCAAGCTTATACAAATTATCAAAAAGATGTCGGTATTACGATCTGTATTACAGAACTGTAAAGTTTTGTAAGTATTTTTTGTAAAAAAAATTAATTCTTTTTTTCTACAACGTATCTCCAGATATCACATATCTCTCAATCACGGTCGCCGTATATGTCAAACTAAAAAGAATATCATTGGTTTTAGTATCGAGGCATCGTTCATTATTAATTTACGAATAATCGCGAATTGAATATTTACTTTAAACGAGATTGAGATGCAGCAAATATTTGCCTGGGGAAAAACAAAATTTGTCAGAAGTTTTATACGTAAGAAAAAATATATAATATCGGAAAACGGAGTGTTTGTGCAATCATAAGAGAGATCTTAATATAAAAGCACGTGCATAGTTCTCATTCAGATATTTAAGGCCGATAACTCGATACTATTACAATTACACTCCCATTCGTTAAGATTAATGCGAGCTGAAATTAGCGCTGTCAGATTATATCATCTATCTATTTAACAATCATATTACAATGTTTTATTTCGATAAAAATAATACCAATTTAATTGAAGATTGATTAAATTCGCTTAATAGCACAACAATTAATACAATAACGTCATTTTCTTTCTATGATTTTTGCCATATATTGCACACATTACCCGTAATCTTTTGCATTTTGAATATATCGCAGCTTTAAATATATTGAAAGATAGTAATGTATGTTTCGCAACATATGTTAGATACGATAACAGGAATAAATCTCTTTCTTTTTCAAAGATTCTAGTTAAAACTCTGTGCTGTTTATATTCCTCTTTGCAAGCCTTTCGTATTTACGGTTAAAATGACAATGACAAATTGACATTACGATCTTGGTTAACATTTAACTTGGTTTAAACCTTATGTTAAACGACCGACGATCATATACATACGTTCATATTGCACGATTATGAGTCGATAGCACGATCTTACAATCTATGACGAATATCTACGCGCTTTTGGCACCTCTTGCATTTGCATATACGCGGATGAGACTTGCAAGTAAAAGAGAGAGAGAGAGAGAGCAAACGGGAAGAGAATTTCATTTACTACGATAAATTTTTAGATATAGCAATGTTTCAACTCTTGGTCACATTAATCATATTTTAAATATGTAAAGATTATTGTTAAATTTCTTCCGTTAAAATGCACTCTCTGCGGGTTTCTCATTATGTAAAGAAGCTCTTGTGATTTTTTTTTTATTATGAAGTATGCGCCAATTGATAGCGTGTAAAACAGTGATAATACAAGAGACATACTCCTTTACACTCCGTATGTACAAGAGCTTCCTTAGCACCATTCCGTATATTTATTCATCTTTGCAGACAGAGAATGATCTATATTTATAAGATATGAATGTGATATTAGCGATAGCGATTTCATTGCAATTTACGTCTGTTTAAATTTCAATCTATTTAATATAATGTGAAAGAGGTGTATGTGTGCTGAAATATGCACCGTAAGACTCAGACCACGCTATATCATAGATTTTATCCGCGTTCTTCGATATACCGTAGCCTGATTCCGCAACACTAATCGCCTACATTATGTCTTTAACTAGAACGAAGAATTTGAATGTTATCGAGAAAGATATGGTACGCTACTTACAATGTGTCTAGATATAAGGATCTTCTTGATTTCACAGTTATTAACAATTATCTTAATTTTACATTCGATTAATTATCGAATGCATATAAAGTATAATGTATTACTTTCAAAAAACAATTGACAACCGCCGAGGGTACACGCATATGATATTTTCTTCCTACTTGTTATTATCACTGCGTTTATTTAGCAATGAGAAAAGCAATTAATAATTAACGAAGAAATTATAATTAACCATTTTCTAAATAAAGTGATAAATCTGGAAATGATTATATCAATAGCAGGATTGTGCATGTTTGAAAAGTAAAAAAGCTCGTTCCTGAAAAACTTTTATGCAGTCTCTTTGGTGATTGCAATTTTTTGAATTTTTTAGATTTTTTTCATAGTTCAGTATCACAGATTCGACAGTAATTTTTGATGATTAATCAAGTCTAAATTTGTTCAATAATACAATCCTGAATTGCCTAAACTAATTCATAGCATAATGCGAATGCGATATTAAGAGAGGATAAAGTAACAAATTATTTATATGGACTAGGTATTATTAACATAAATGTTTATGATTGTAAGTTGCTCGTAAGGATGTAATGAGGAAAAGGAAACATAAAAATCTAGATCGCTGTTGGCGTGTACCGCCGATAGGCATCTCCCTCCTCTCTCACTTCTATATCTTTATACGTTTTAATTACTCCTCGTTGAGGAGCATAATCGATCGTCTTTTCTAACTTTAAATTGGCCTAAACGGTAGATTACTTCACTATAATTGCATTATGATAAAAGCATGTATAAATCAGTAAACCTTTTCTTTTGTGCTTCTTAGAGATCATACATGATACAATGTACAAAGTAGTGTAAAATAAAAAAAGGGTTAATAAAGATTTATATATATTATTTAATCGTCAAGTAGCAGTTTATCACGAGCGGGAAACAACTTTCATTGACCACTGACCTGTTTCCAGAAAATATTTCGAAAGATATTTTAGACGCAAATACGCTATCCATAAAAACAATACAGATCTGACATCATATATGGATGAGATTAAAAAATGCACAGCATTTTAACGAGATAAAAATATTCACGTATAAATCTACTTAAGTTTATACGCTGTAAATAAAATTTACAAATATTTATACATATTGACGCGCGTTTCCCTGCAAATCTGCCAGTGCCCAAGAAGTGGTACCCCAATATGTCAAAGTGTCTTAAGAATTAATCACGACACCAGGACAGAATTTATTTTATTCCTACGCAATAGTCGACACGAGTGTTGGTAAATGAGTAAAATTTCTTCTCTTAAAGTCGATCTAATCTAAAGTGGGCTTCGGCGCTGGAGTCCGATATAACCATCGTAGGGTCAGCCAGCATTTGTAGACCATCCACATCGATCGGATCAAGGCCCTGTCTGAGGGCATCGTCCGATGGAAACATTTCTGGGTCAAAATCACCCATCATTGCCGTTCCGAGGTCTTTCACAAATTCCGGATTCGTAAGATCATCCGCACCAGAAAAGTCTGTAATACAGTATTTTTTATAGAGATTTCTCTATTATATATTTTATAGTATCTAAGCACTTGGGAATATTTTCTTTAACATTTTATAATTCGAAAGATTAACGGTTGAACGATCTATATTTATATACTTTGTTCTTTTGTTTTGTTCTTTTGTAATATTTCTTCAGTGTATAGAATTACATTCGTTTCTTGAAGTATTAATATAATGAAGAATTATCTTGAATAACATGGATTACAATTTTTCTTATAAATGTCATTAAAAAAATGTAAAATAGCTTAATTGAAAATGGATAAAATGGGAAATTTCAGCGATGCTTTCTATCACAAAATGCAATTTAAAAAATCTCGAAACATATCTACAATAATACCTGTGAGAATGATTGTGGGTGTATTTGGAGTTTGTGGTGTTAGCTGCTGAGTAGCAGTGGTCGTCGTCGTCGTAGGTTGATACGCCATTTGTGGACTCGTGCTGAAGTATCCCGTGTCTCCACTGCCTAATTCGCCGACATTAATCACGTCGTTCTGAAACATAAAGAATAGATAAAGAATTGATGCAATGCGAAAGAAAGTATATTAATTTCAATTTTTTGTAGTAATTGTTTTTTCGTTATTAACGTAAGGGTGCTATTTTATTTGTATGTTTTTGTTGTATGACAAATTTTTCAAGCCTGTTGATTGGCTATAGGATAGAAAGATCCGTGGATTTTTTGTCTTGCACACATTTGTTGTACAACAAAAATGCACAAATGAAACAGCACCGCTGTAATCGTAATACTTTTACAGAATTTACAATAAAATATTTATCTTCTCACCTGCGTGTAACTCGTAGTATGATTTGGTGACCCAATAAACGTCCCAATCGTGTTCGTCTGCACCGGCGTGTCCATCTGAAGTAGAGAAAAAAGAAAGAAAATCGTAGAGATGAGCCTGGCATCATTGAAAAGCCTCGGAAGAATTACCGCAGTTGCGATCTAATCGGATTCATCTTTAAGTGAATACAACGTTGATTCCTCTCATGTGTAACACGCGTCTCCAGCCCCAAATGCTTTTTATAGAATGATCCGCGAGGGACATCGTACGCGCGGGAGGGAAAGCAGCGGAAGAAGAGTATAAAGGGAGAAATAAATACGATCGAACCGTAAGCTCGTAAGCTGGTGCCGCTCGCCTAAAGATCGCCCATTCTTCAACTTCGGAATCTATCACAACATTAGTTACTGTTCGATTTCCGGATACTCCGTTTCGCTTAATAGCTATTGTTAAATGAAATCCGTTTTCGCTTAGTCGGCATCCACGATAAACTTATTGCTTCGTCCTACGTCTATTATTTCGCGTACGAGTTTTCAGTTGGCCGCATTTATTCGTGCTTATTTAACTTGTCTTAAAATTCATGACTCTTTGGAAAAAAAATGGATTATTATCGTTAAATCGCTCTTAGATTCTTAGATGCCGATATTAAAGAGCAATATCGAATAATAATCCGTGCGAATGAAGTTGTTTAGTTTAAATGATGATTTTTATCTCGTAAAACATTATCTTTTCTATTCCACCACTTAAACTGATGGCTCGACGCGTAACTGTCCGTGCAATATCAAATGGTAATGGCTACTTGTGCGTGTAACGACGAGGAAATAAAAAGGGGGTATCGTTAAGGTCCTCCGCGATAAAACTAGTTCTGCAGCTCAGCACGCACGACATCGGCAACTTTGGCATGTGCATATGTAACAACGCGTTACCGAGTTTTGCGGAATATCAATCAAGAATACGTTACGAATTACGATTATTATTAGCCTCCTGATACACATAAAAGCCGCTATTATATAGGTACTTTTTCCCGTTTACGATTTTTTTAACGGCACATTTGAAATTTGTTTTCGATCGGGGTAATGTTTTAAACATCAGTGTGAAATGTATAGTGGCATAGTATTTCACCGCGAGTAATATTTTACCTTAATCTACAAATATTTCACCCTTCTGAGATCTGATATTTTTCCTTTGCCGCATGTGCAAGCGAGTTCCACGCACGGGAATACATTTGGTACGTTTATATGCAAACCTCTGCTGTTTGAAAGTACCGTGAAAGATACGGCACTTGTATAAATTCACCGTTCTTTTTTTTATATATAAACTAACAGGTTGTATTTATAAATAACAGGTTGTAAGATATCGTATCAATCATTCGCCTTTTTCTTTAACTTGATACACTCATTAGATATTTAAATCCTATTGTGAGAGCAACGTTCTTATATTCGATCTTTAACAGTCACAATACAACACATATATATGTAATAATAGACATACAATTATTAATTTTCGAAAAAAATACTTTTTGCAGGCCTTGTAAAAAGCGTACCACGACACAACGCTGGACATATTCTCAGTACTGAAATTGCAAATAAAAATGTTTCAACTAATGGCGATATTTCACCTCTATCTGCGTGGTCCAGGTGCAACCGAGTTCCATCAGCTGCTGCGCAAATTTGGGCCACTCCTGACGAATGCAGGCAACAGATAAACAACAAGACTTAAGACTATAAGTCTAGAGGCAATATAATCAAATATAATTATACAGCCGTTTTTTTTACCGGCTTTAGTTATAAGGCTAACTTTTATAAAAAATCTATTTTTTTATGCAATTGTAATCTAATAATATTATTATAATTTCATATTAGATGCATTTCATTCAATAAAAATATCAAGAAAATCATAATTTGAAGCCTTTGAAGAACGGAACGTTTGACGATATAACTGAGTAGAATATCAAGTGATTCCGACAGAATAATTCATACGAATCATTCGCTTGGAATAATTCATCACGTAGCATTAATTATAACTTTGAAGGTCAAATCGCCTGAAGAGTAATGCATATTATATGTATTGACATTCGCAAAACCAATCAGCTTGTATGTGAAAAATGAGTATTCATATATGCACAGAAACTGCAACACTAATGATCAAAGTATCTAAATGAGGAATTCTAAGGCTAATTAAGTTAAAATAGAACTATTTTGTAATTAGCGTCTCATCAAAATTTTGACTCGTTAATCTCGTTGCTTGTCTTTATTTTTAACCTTTACTATTCATTAGATACGAGCAATTCAGCGGCCAATACTTACCAGTCCCTTCGACATGCATAAAAAAAGATTGAGCGCCAATTAGGATCGGAATATCCCTTAATTAATTATAATTGATGGATTGGTTGTAGTTATACATAATTATAATTGTCAGATTGATTGAATTCAGATCGGAATTAAAAAACTATATTTTTAGTGTCCGTATCTCTCATTGCGCGAATAAACGCAACACGATGAAAGAAATTAATTACGGCGATCTCTCGTTTGAAAATTCAATTGTCTTTCGGGAACAGTGTAATGAAACGCGCGAGTATTTCTGATGTTACGGTCATGCGCGTGTATACCTATTACAAGTAATAGCATGCGGAACACACACACACACACACACACTCTCTCTCTCTCTCTCTCTCTCTCTCTCTCTCTCTCTCTCTCTATGTTTTCTTTCTCTATGCGAAAACCCGTATGCAATTATATGTTGAAATATACCGCGTAAAACGTTTAACACGTATATATTATGTTCTGGAAAGGCGGATTAACAAGGTCTAACAGCAGTGCGAATTCACGGACTTTGCGCATTTCGGAATTATCATTTACAGGCTGCCTGTCCCAAGAGATAGAAATTATATATTTCCTTTGTCCAAGATAGAGCTTCGATTAAAGAAATAAGAATGCCAAACGTATGACTGGACCATTGCCAATGTGTCAATCGAATATTTCCGATAGTTTGGAAAACTTTTACTTTCGTTCATCTGAATGAACCGTCGAGCGAACCAATATTTTAATTTTACTAAACTTTAGAACTTCGGGTCAATCGGTTTAACGTCAAAATTTAAGAGCTCTTTTTCGGAAATATGTCCGCCCACGACACTCTTCGCGAACTCAAACGCATAAGTCAATCCCTTTTCCAACCATGATTAAAAAGCGAATGACTCACATACCATTGTGAACTGTTCGAAATCCTGTTGGAGAGCCGCCGCTTGCGCCTGATTGATGAAATAAGTATTCTGATCGATAGGATCGGACGTCAAGCTGGGTGGACCCGGATGTCCTGTAGGACTAGGCGGCGCCGATGGATTATTGCTATAACTTAAGGGACTTCCCTGAAAAAGGAATGCGCACTACTTTCAAACTCGTTAGTCGCACGAAGCTAATATTACAGACACGAGAACGGAACTTTTTTCACGTTATAAATCTTTTGCACTTAATTGTTATTAGATTATTATATAAACGATGACTCTATATAACGGTACCATTTAAATTATTTTGAAAATAATACTGTATCTCTATGATAAAAGGCTAGAGCGTTATTAAACACTTGTTATTTATTAATATTTTATAAGATAAGAGATGGTCTCACTTGAACGGTTAGACTAGGTGACGACTGTGGCGACGGCCTGTTCACCGACTGTGTGGATCTATACGATCCTAACGAATTGAGCTGCGATTGCTGATGTTGCTGTTGCTGGTGCTGTGACGTTTTCTGAATGTCAAGTATTGATAACATTACTAGTTAGTAATCATATAGTATATAATAATTAACAACAATCATTCGTGTAATTTATATAATAATATTAGAGTTATATGAATTAATATTTTCTATTCCTTGAATCGATAATTTTTTTCGAGAAATGTGTATTTTGTCTACTCAATACAGCTGATTAAATGTCAAGCTGTATGCGAAAATAAATCAAGTATTTAAAAAAAATTTGTAAATATGCGTTTAATAATAAGTACTTACAATAATAATAATAATAATAATAATAATAATACTAAATAGTATTCACGCATTATGATAAACATTTTTGAAACGTCCGACTTAGTCGGTTGGTATATACTAACTGGACTTTGCGGTACAGGACTGTGCGGTTGTTGATAAATGTAATGGCCAGCATTCGGGCTGTGAGACGTCGCCGTCGGCGCCGGTTGCTGCGGATAGCTCTGAAGATCCTGTTGCGAAGTACTTGTGCTGTTTTCCAGTGCCACACCCTGCTTCATACCCATCGCTATTAACGATCGATCGTCGCTCTGTCGCCTCTCTCGTTTTGCTCTCTCTTTCTCTCTCTCTCTCTCTCTCTCTCTCATACACACAAACACATATTCTCTCTCTCTCTCTCTCTCTCTCTCTTTCTCTCCTTTTTCGCGCTTTCGTGTAACTAAACTCAACTGAATAGACGCTACATAGTCGCAGCAGGCTCGCGTAATCGATCTCTACATCATTGATTACAGCATCGGACTTGCGGAAGCGGTTCGCCGCAACAACAGAGTTGCTCCACTGAATTTGTAGCAAACATTTGAATTTGACTTCGAAGGTGTGCCATGTACTAGATATTTACGAATTACGTTTTTGGCAGTCGAGAGGTAATATCTTGGCACATAGGCTGTTTTCATACAACATTCAGAGACTTCGTCCGTGGTAAAATTCCGAAAGAAATGTTCGCCGATAGAAGAAGTTATCTCAAGTCTCTTTCAGAATCTTCTTTTTGAGATTTTTAGATCGTCAATCGTGCAGCGCGTCATGAGACGTTCATTACGTTACTACATAGAAATAAATGATTCGCATAAGCTGAAATCATTTTAGAATTATTATTGCGTAAAACTACTATTCCGTTCCTTCTGCCAAACGCAATTATCGCAGGCATTACTTTTCGTTTTCAAGCCCGATGTATGTTGCGACGAGCCGGTATGTACACACTACGCGTTAGCATACACACGTTTCGTTATTGATTGTATTTCGAGTCTGTCTGCAAGCACGGTGCTATGTAACAAGCAAAACAATAAAAATGCCACGGTGTTAACGGCCATCGCGCGACTAAGAGGCAGCAACATAAGCATATACCGTATTATTAAATACTTCGTGAGAGCGAGAAACTGGTGTGTCTACTAACCTTACACGTGTGAAGAAACCTAGAGTTAACAGGCACTGATAAATGGGTCTGCAAAATAACAAACACAAACAACCACTACAACAAAGGCAAAATAAAAATAAATAGAAAATTAAGAGAGACAGACGTCGGTATAAACGCGCGTAATATCGTCCGAATTTTTCTGACTGTCACTAAAATATACGTCCTGATATTAACAAATGAAAACAACCGTATTAAAAAGCACAGATTTTTCTTTTTCATTAAAAATATGTCGCGCCAGCGAGACGCAGTTTCCTCGAGTAATTCATTTCGCGTTTTCAGTACGGTTTAACGATCAGAATTATCGAGCAGGCTCGATAAATGTTATTAAATTCTATATTAATAATGTCAGGACGCATTTAGGTCACAAGTGCTTTCCATAGCGTGCTGCAAAAGTTTCATTTCGAACTTAACGCTGCATAATTGCGCGCAACATTATATCCTTGTTACGTTAACCATAGAAAATTACGCTAAAGAAAAAAGAAAAGTTGATATTCAACTACGATGGAATTTGTATACTCGAACATCGAGAGAGCATGCCGAGAAAAATTGCTTTTCGTGAAAGATGCTTAAATCTTTTTCTGATTAAAGCAATGGCGTTTTCAAACAGTACTGAATTAGCATGAAAGCAATCCAATTACATGCGAAAATTGTTGCTAGGAATTCTTCACGTTTACGTAATATCTGAAATGTAGCGCTTCTCGCGATAGATAATATTTCTTAAATTTTCTTTTTTCACTGCGCAATCTGTGTCGTTAGCTCTGCGTCAAATAAACGATCTACTTATATCTTTTTCCTGAAAGCAGCTGCAATACCTCAAGATTCTAGCGCTACTCTAATTGAAACGATCTAACATTTAAGAAAGCACAGAAAAGCACAAAGAGTGTTCTTTGCATGCAACCATCGCATCCTAATTTACATTCTCCAATAAACAAAATCGTTTTACGGAACCGAGGTAACATTTTTAGCGATTGTTTCTTTAAACTATACATATATTTGACTTTCAAATTTATTCACATACGTTTCGTTAATTTAGATTTCAAGCATATACGTATATCATGCATGTATACATCACACAAGTTTTTTACCTATTGTGGATTTAGACTGAAAATGTGCTTTTCTCGATTCCGTAATCTGCTAGTAAAAATGCGAAATATCTGAGCATTCGATATTGTATCGCGATGTAAACTTAATTAAATTTCTTGGGACGTGACCCCAAAAAATTTTCATAAACTGGTTTTAAAAAATCTCAAAATAACTTTCAGATCGGTTCAAATCATTTTCAGATATTTTGCACGTTTTATAACATTCTACGACAGCGGCTTTTAACCGAGATCTACGTATTATTGATTTGAAGTCTTTACAACAGAAGCTCTTTAGATAAATAAGTAAATTTCAGAAAAAAAAATATTAGATTCGTGTTACTCGTAATTAAAAATCCGCTGCGTTATATAACAGTAGGCATAATCTACAAGTAATATGGGGCCGCGAGGATATTTACTTGGACACTTGACGGATCCTGTGAAAAGGAGAGCCTACCAGCTTGTGCCAAGCTGGTCGGACTGGACAGGTTTGTGGGACTGCTCGTTTGAGGACTCTGGAATATACCATCGGTTCGACCATTTCAAAAAGATTTCCCGCTTTCAGTAGTAAATCCTACTTGTCTACAGCTTGTCTGCACGTGGCTCGACGACTTCGCTCGTACGAGCGATAAAAAATATATAAGATGAACGGCGATTGTAGAAAAAAAAAACAAGAAACCGATGAGAAAAACGCGAACGAACAATTTCGCGATATCGACATCTGCCTTTTACCTTCTTTAATTGAATATTCTTTCGTCGGCCGCATCAATTGTAAAACTTTAAGTTAGTTAACCAATTTCAATCCGCTCAAAAGTAGAAATAGATTACTTTGTATCGACGAAAGCCGCTCTCTTAAAAAATAAATGCATTTCCTTCATAAATAATATTTACATTATCACAATTTTTATACAAACAGATCGTCTTTCAGCCACAGATACTAGATAATTATTATATACCTATATTTAAATAGAAATCTAATTTAAAAACAATGAATTTTTGTTGAGATAAAATTCTGACTCATTAAAAAATTAGCAATTAAATAAATTTAAAATGTTTTAAATATCAATCTTTTATTTGTCACAGTAATAATTTAAGTTGAAAGAGATTCAACTCTAGCTGATATTGTATATGGTATCTAAAGTCTAACTGGTAAAATATCGAGATTTTATCATAGACCGGATGGATTAAATTATCTGTTGAATAACAATGAGTAACGTCACTTATTTATAGAATCTATTGACGATTGTAGCACAATAAATAAAATTGTCTTTCGTTTTTCATTTAATACGTGCAAAATCGCTCAGAGAAACATATTTGATAGCACAAGACAATAATAAATTTATCATAACATGACATTCAAACTATCATTTAAAGTTCTATAATTTTGAATACCATTTTACAGACATTTTTTCTGAGGATTAAAGACAGGTGAGAGAATAAAAAATATTTAAAAAAATGAAACGTCGCTGTAAAGCGATTAAGACTCGTTCAGAAACGTGCAGCCTCGCGAAAAGTGCGTATAATATCAAGAAAAAAGAAAAGAGAAAATATTATCATAGTTGATGTACGATAATCAGTTGAACAACTTACATTGCTGAACGGCGTACTACTCGAATGATCCTCCTGGTCCAGAGGAGTGTGGAGTGGCGACGGAAAGTGTACGTTGCTCAAGTCGGGCAACGACCCTGTGTTGTTGCCTATAGGTATTTGCTGTCCCGGTGGTTGCGAGCTCGGGTATATACTGAACAAAAAAAAGTTCACGAAAATTGTAACTAACTCAATTAACTCTCGCAACGCAATCAAATGAAAGTTTTTATTGGATGTAATTCCACCACTCAGTGCAAAAGTCATAAAACTGAATCGTGAAACAAACTGGAAGAGACATTTTTCGAACTTTTCTGTTCACACGAAAACGTTAATTTTTTAAAACTTGCTATTGATTTCTTATCATTTAACAATACGTACTTAATCCCAGGCACTCTAGGCATTTCGCACGAGGATCTTGGTCGTTCGATGAAACCATGATGAGAATCTCTGTTGTCGTTTCCGCTTCCAGTCATAGCGTGTTGATCTGTTAATTTCAAAATACATGATTTATCAAGTTTCGAAATTACACATAACGACGTAAAGCCGATATATGTTAATGTGATTTCTCTTATTTCAGACAATATGTTGCTTGTTATGTTGTTGCGCTGAATATAAAACGATCATTTTGATACATCTTTCGTTACGGTTGTACAGAATGCATGAAGTTTCTCAAACTAGTTATCCGATTTCTCCGGAGCAACGTAATACCGCTTACTTACGTTACTATCGTATAACATTTCATATGTTTCGTTGTACACTGATCTCTAGCACGAGATCGCTCCGCAAAGTTTCGTGATTTTACGCGATCTAAGGATAATTTATATCAAAACTATACCGTGTTATTGCTCTGAAGACTTTGCATGTCACATCTGCACAAAGAACTTTGCGAACTTTGTCTTGGGAGAGGATCGATCCCTTGTTTAAATTGTATGAACTTTATAATCGGCGTATAGTAAAAGCATCTAATTAGTTTCGCGAATACTGCAAGATGTAAAACCACGAGAATTCTAGGTTCATAGTTTGGAATCGTGAAAGCCTTTAACAGGTAGATTATAAGCTGCATGCACTTCAGAGGCGAGCGTGCAAGATCTGAGAGATCAATCTCTTTGTAAAATTCTCTAGGTAACCACTTATACATATAAGCGAACGAAGCGGTGTCGCGATATAACGAGGTAACGAGGCAATATGGTAATGACGAAATTTCCGAGCTGATTTGTGAAATCGCGTCAAAAGTCAAAGAAGCAACTTTGCGAAGAGTGTTTTATATAGAATGAACTAATTAATATAGCGTCCAAACGACGCTGAAAAACTGTGTCATTCATCTATGCGAATACTCAATCACGCTCGAATTGTTAAATGTCGAGGGAGTAAAATTTCACGATTTCATTTTCACGTAAAATAAATCACGACGTATCATTTTAGCCTCGTTTAAATTATTAACGGTTGACAAAATAATGTTTACGTGTGAAATGATGAGTTTTATGCAAGATGTTTAATTAATCGTTCTTTTCATTATGACGGATCTTAATCAACTGCAGTAGAAGAAATATGCTTTTAAAAAATATAATACTTATGACAAAATTTAAATAGAATACACATATCTCAACATTATACTCCATATAAATTGGAGTAAATAGTTCCGTTTTTTTATTTATAATAAAAATACTTGAAAAAACACAAGTATAGACATTAATTCCCGCAGTGAGAAAAATTTTTGATTGAAAATGAATAAATCAGAAGTTTCTAATCATATCAATCAAAACTTTAGTTGAAATAACCAGATGTTCAATTTTGATCAAAATTCTGATTAATGTGATAAGAATTTTTTACTTCGTTTTCAACCAGAAACTTTTCTCAGTGGATAACAGCACGTAGCAAGCGCTTTGACGTAACCTTATATTACGTGAGGTTCCATATGCTATCTCGGTAACGCAGTCTTTCACTCAGCATCCGTCATTGAGAGAAAGCGCGCGTCGCGGGTCATCCGGAGTATACTGGTCGAAACAGGTTTACCCCTATTATAAATAAATAGAAAAGAAAAAAGTAAAACCGACATGCGTCGCTACCTCGTCGATGAGGTATTGCGGAGGTTGATTGGCAAGCCTCGTTGGCGCTCTGATGCAAAGCGGAGTCCGAGTTTGTTCTCCGCCAGGTATCCGGTGGCGGTGGCGACAGGTAAGGCACGCCGCTGTACGGTGACGTGTCGTGCCTTTTTTCCATCGGGCGAGATCGCATAGGTCCCACCCCCATGCTTCGGCTCCTGTTGTCGCTACGGTACATGATGGCGTTATGCTGCATCTCCTCCAGATTGCTGAGCGCCGTCTGCAAAAAACGCATAAATCCTCCTTGAGGATTACAATTGGCATTGCGGCGGTGTAACACAGCGTGCAAAGATTACAATGTAAATTAACGATAAGAGAAACGTTTGTGAATTGTGCAGTAACGAGCAATGCTGTGCCTTTATTGTGGAGTAACTTTTTATGCAACTACACACACAAACGGTTTTGTTGAAGTATCTAAAGATAAATACAGATTTGAAAATAATTTTATTGGACTATCAAATTAATTATCTAGACGCTCAAGTTAGTTGCTAGAAAATTTTTTGCAGTATTGTTCATGTTTGAGTATACATTTATTTTTATTTCAATAGCAATAACCATTGAGAATATGTATATTTTTATAATCCAAGAATACATATAGGAAAGAACGATTTTGTTGAAGTATCTAAAAATCTAGCTAAATGTAGATCTGAAAAGAACTTTTTTGCACCATCAAAATAATTACGTAAGAATCTCAAGTATAATAAACAATGTTGTAAAAAGTTTGGACATTTTAGCAATTAGTTTGAACGTCTTACGTAATTATTTTGATAGTTCAATCAAGTTATTTACAGATTTATATTTAGCTAAATTTTTAGATACTTCAACAAAATTGTTCTTTCCTTGCGGTTTCTTTATATATTATCACAATCAATAAGTACATATACTGTATGAGATATAAATGTCTTTTCTGTAAAATTTTAATGCGATAAAATAATTTTAGCCTCTTGTTTGCAAGAAAAAAAAAACGATTGTAAGCGCTACTCGTGTCCGATTCGATTATCGAGCCAAATAAAAATACGAGCAGGACAGACTGGAGATATCAATGCTTCGGGAAAGAAAAGCGAGCAGTGATAATTAACGAGCACTGTGAATCATATCACTGATAAAATAGAATTCCGACGAATTACATTATTCGAAATTATACAGTGCACCTGAGAGGAATCATTACGAAGACACATTCACGTGCTTTATACGTGAGAGGGAGGAAGGAGTCGAGGTCGAAGCGAAATAATTCGCTTCTATCTATGTGCTTCGGTGGCAAAACCCGGTCTCTGAACTCTCCAACCACCGGCAAACCGACGGCGAAGAATTTTCTCGCTTCGCGAATCCCGCCTCATAAAACGTCTCGTCTGCTTTACGATCCGCCATCGTCGTCGACGTTATGAGTGACGATTAAAACGATGTAAAGAAATTTAATGCGGGTGTTTGGATAGCCCGGATACCTATAGAAATCCCATTTAGATGTTTCATCTGAAAAAATTCATACCGCGTAATATACGAGAAAATTCAACGCGTCTGAGCTTCATCGATATCTCGCGTTTTTCACTATAACATAAATTTTATGTGGCAATCTATCGAATACGTTATCACCTCGCTGCTTTCTATCGTGGCTATTTTTGCTGCGTATTTCATTATCAAGTTTTTCAGCAAACAGTTACAATATCCTTCCCTTACGCTTCTCGCTTGAGACGCAAGATGTGTAACAAGGGCCACTTCTGAGAAGCAATATCTCGCTGCTTTACATCTCGAGAAAAGAAGGCATTCTATAAATTAAACATCGTTAACTCAGTCAGATAACATTATGTTTTCCTTTTAAGAAACTCCAGATGAAGATTATTTGCGATATTCTCTACATCTCATAATCATCTTATCGACGATGAAATTATTCTTTAATTCTAAACTCTTTGTATTTCCGTATTTGTCTCTTGCGAGCTTACACAGATATATAATACAAGCAACAAATTTAATCAACAATCATTAATAACAATTAAAACATGTTTGGGTTAATTTAAAATTTGAGAGAGCTTTTTTATAAGACACATATTGCAAAAAAAATTCCTCTATTAATTTCTCATAAGAAAATAAGTGTCAGACTAACGGGAATGAAACGATCTCACGAGATTTTGAGCTTCCTGTCTGTGGCGAGAGTGTGAATCTAATAAAGAAATCTGCTCCCGCTGCGTTATTCGACATGTGTTGGACGAACGTGGGTCACACGGCTATTACCTAATATTTGTTGAATTATGCGATAAACACGGAACGTCTCTCCCACAATTATGGACGATTCGTGGACGATCGCGCGTATCATCCGCTCGTTAATCATACGACAGTATCAGTTTCGAAAGGCGTTTCGACATCATACTTCAAGTGGATGTGCCAGCAAATCGTTTAACGTGACACAACACTTTATTTGAAATCAAACTCTCATTATTTAATATTAAAGTTAGAAATCGAATATAATGATGTCTACATATAAGCTATATATTATATGAAGTTCCGTATCCAAATCCATTATTAAAATGTCAATGTTCGTAAATATTACAGTTCATTTTATTAGGACAAGGAGCAGCCTGATACGGAAGTCTATATATTTGTATATATATATATATAACGTAAAAAAAATTTCTTTCACTTCAACAATGAAGAAAGGGACTTGGTTTACAAAACTATTATTAAACCCACTCATCCATCCATACCTCCCACGCACGTTTACTTATACCTAAACTTACAATATTGTACCACACACACACCTATTTTTCTATTCACATCTTTCCCTTCCTTTGTCTTAACTTTCTATCTTTCTTATTCTATTATCATCTTATTCACAACCTAATATTATACTTCCATAGCTACTCTAAACTCTTGCATTTCTTTTTATATTATTCTATCACTGAAGTCTATACTATGTGACATTTCTGCTGATTAATTTCTCGTTTGATCCATACCCGATTTCGGCCCTATATTTCGAAAGTGATTATAAACAAAAAGCGTTTACGATTGCGCGTCTTGTTCATTACGAGAAACGATTTGATTCTCATACTCGCCGTGGCGAGTAGATGTAGCGATATTTATATGCGACGCAACAGTTCCACGTAGTTGGAATTGCCGGTGACGTAACAGCTTAACCACGCGCGCAAGCACGCGTGTGATAACTCCCGCGATAGGTTTTATCGAAGCGTATTTTGAGGAAGCTAGCGCCGCGATACAAGTTTTAACGACCGGATCATCACTACGCTACGTTACCCTATTTGCATAATGTAATATGCAGAACGTATCGGCGTCTGGTATAGTGACGATGCAAGAATAACTTCACCGCGACTTTTTTTACGTCGCATACACGAGCGGCGCACACAGATGTAGCGCGTGCACGTGTCCGGGATTCGTCGCGTCCGCGCGTATGATGATAGTAGACGTTAACATATTCCGCCGCGCATCGTAGTGGACGCTCGCTCCGGCCACGCCGGGCTTTATATAAAGCCTTTGTTAGGATAAAACTCCGTCCAGAAATTATAAATAACGATGTTATAAGCAGCCACAAAATGCTATTAACTTGTATGATTTATGACGACGATCGTGCTGCGATACGAGTCGATAAAGAAGAGCTACTATATTTTGACACCTAAAACAAAAGACCTTCTTTGTTAATTAAATCTGAAAAGAGTGCATCAGAACTCTCCTTCTTTTTTGAAACGCGCGATCTCTTCATCAGCAGAAGTCTCTGCTAATTTTTTTCTAAAATAATGCTGAGAAAATACGAAAATGCTGAACGCGTCAGATCTTTATGTACTTACTCCTTGAGAGAAAGAACTAAAACTTCACTAATTATATCAAAAATCTGGAAATGAAGTAGTGACTCCACGCGGGTCGACGTCTCCATTCACAACTTTCCTAATGTCAGGGCCGTGGGCGTCGCACGAGACGGCGCGACGCGGCGCATCGACCAAGCCGCGCTCGTTGAAGAATCATACCTTCAATTAATGTCAACGCTAATAAAAGGCATGTCCGTGTCCTCGCGAACCATATTTACCACATTCGCCATATTCGCCTGAAAGTTAAACGAGAATAATCAACCGTCTTCGGGCAGCAGGTCGATTCGCTCGCTTCCCTTGCGGCGATGAAAGAAACGGTACAAACAACGTTAGCATTCCTTTAGACGCGGTTTTCTTGTTGAATGCCGTGTATTTCTCGATTATAAAATACGTTGTCATTCTAGTTTAGAAATGAATGACCCATTTGAAGACAATGTGAGGCCGCTATCGTTTACAGCTCTGCCAGAGCGGCCTGGCGGTTTTCATAGTATCTTCATACACTTTTCTCTCTTTCTCTCTCTCTCTCTCTCTCTCTCTCTCTCTCAATAAGTTTCAATAGATTAGCGAATGCGCGAAGAGAGAGAGCTCATCGTCACTGTTCGCGGCATGTCGACACGTGCCGGTGATCAAAATGAACACACGCGACAGCAACTCTCCTTACCTGCATTTCCTGACACGAGGCCAATATTAGTCTCGCGAGAGCAACGTGTGACGGATGCAAAGCACATTGAGGGTTACAAGGCTGCGATCGATGTTACATACGTCGCGTCGCCGCCAGCAACCGATTCCCTCCTGTGTTTCACGTCTCGCCACGAAGAGACCAGAATGTAATTACTACGCTATCCATATTCAAGAATGAGATTACTAGAGAGTGGGCCTGTCAAAGTAGTAGCGCACACGTGCGCTCGCAACATATCGTTCGCACCCAATCGCATCGCGGAATGCAGAGCACTATGATAAATATCGCGTACTGTCCCGAATTTAAATTTATTCCGATCCTAACCTTGTGATATACGAAAGAATTGAAAGAGGTGAAGAATATCCTAATCCGAATGATAATAAGAGTTCAACTTCAAAATACTTTTCAGGTTTTTGCAAAAACTTCCCAAAAGATAGCTCGCTTGTTTTGTGTTATTCACATGGAAATTCAGCTCTGACCTCACGCAAAGCGAAACAAGTTTTCACAACGCGAAACTTCGCAACTTTCTACTAATCATTTATAGCTTTTAGTCGTTTTATTATAACAACTTTCTATTAACGATATGCGTCTTGTACTTGCGCCCACATTGATCTATCTTTTCTCTCGTTGAAAAATACTACATATTTATTTAAGAAGAGATATATTTAAAAACGTGTCTAGTGGATTTAACATTTCATCTAAATTTATGCAAATAATCATAAAGTTTATCGTTATTAATTTGTGCAGAACGATTCTATGTTGCAAATAATCAAATAATATTTATGATTAATTTGTTCTTTATATTTTTCTTCACTTTTGCAAATGAAAGAAATCATACGAACACAACTTTAATCAGAAAATTGTTTTTCTATTATTATTTTCAGAGCAATCTCGTAAGTTTTTAGATATTTTATTAAATTCTTTTTCAGAACAATATTATGCGAAAAGAACCATTTTCGAAGGTCGTGTACGCGTCAATATGCATGGTTTATGCCCGAATGAAGAGAAAAAGCGAAATACGAGGGAAAATCTTGGGTCTGTATGAATAAATACCCTCAGCGAAAAATTATCATCCTAATACAAAGTATCGATTTTGCGCAAAAATAATAAATATTCTCGCATAGTTATAAAGCGGAAGAGATTGATGTTGACGCAAAAAAAATTTCGCAGCAGAAGTTTAACTTTTTCCCGACTTGAATGAACTTTGATTTGGACTTGAGCCACGATGCTCTGTTATTAAATATTCATCCGGCTTATGTCCTTCGACTTTCACAGATGATATTCAAGGACACCGCGGTCGATCGAACGCCGATGACACTTTCCAGGTTGTAATTTTATCTTCATTTGACCTCTTATGCAAGTCGACCGTCCGATGTCGGATCGCTAACGGTGCAGTGGAATGAGAAATTATGGAGCGAAGCAGTCCCTCGCGCGAATCACGCCGTGTAAGGATTTTCTCAACGAGAAAATCAAAGACCCTCGGCATTATTGGATAATATTACGTAACGCAAGATAATCAAACTTTTGGCAGAGTTATATTGAAATTGTATTTCAACTCCGGAAAATATTCCAGCTATATAAAAATGCAAAACAACGAAGAAGGTGGCGAATGATTAAATTTTCGTTAATGGAAGATGGATCTTAATGGTGAGTTAAATCAAAATATTTTTGTGTAGCCTGCAGAATAAGGACGTGTGAGACACGTATTATGAATGGGGCGAGTAATACGGAACATGTTGAAGAGGTCGGGAACCGATCGTCACGGAAGAAACTTCCCTTTACGACCTCCCGCTCCTCCTACTCGCTCGCAGTTCTCTACTTCAGCAACCTAGGTCCCTATCCTTGCCTTCTGAT
The DNA here is from genome assembly GCF_001594055.1 of Mycetomoellerius zeteki. Taxonomy (NCBI): domain Eukaryota; kingdom Metazoa; phylum Arthropoda; class Insecta; order Hymenoptera; family Formicidae; genus Mycetomoellerius; species Mycetomoellerius zeteki. The sequence continues at coordinate 1,413,209 of NW_017257198.1, forward strand.
GACAACTTCGCTCCACCCACATACGTCGTCGTCGGTCGTCGTCACGACGCTTCGCCGCCGTCTACCGACTCCCGACGATGACCCACTTCAACGAGGATACCCATCGCCATTCAAGGCTGCCGGTTGATAAGAAAGAAACAGAATCTCTGACCGAATTCGTTGCGCTTTTCCGCAAGAAAGGATGATTCCGCCCAATCGCGTACAAAGTATCAACTTACGTTCGTACTCTCTGATGTGAATTCATAAATTCTGTCATCACGGATAAAACAAAGAAGCAGGAAACAACAAGTCTATAGCGAAGTCTCTTAAAGAGATTGCTTCGTTAATACACGTCTCGGACGTAATCCTCGGGAATCTCAATGCGAAACGAGAGTTATATCCTCGGAAATCCATTGTCGTGTCGTGAGCTGCAACGGGTAGATCAAAGGATGGAGACTCCGTTTTGCAAACGGTGGTAAAGCGCTGCCGCGTATCTCTGCGAGAAACAGTATTGACGCTCCCGCGTAAAATTTTGCGACAATCGAGGCTGGGTGCAGCTGCAGTAGCAGCGGTAACAATCGGCACGCTGGAAACTGGTGAGTACCTGCACGAGAGTAACGCGATCAATATTCTGTTTGCGAGTGCACACTTGCCCCGAAGCACGTGTACGCGGTGGCGTTTGTTTTCTGCCGTGACTTCCCGGAGCTTACGTATTTATTCGCATCCGTTAGAAGAATATCCTTTCGTACAAACTCTCCTCATTCTAAAGGCTACAGTAGCACTCTACGATCGAGAAAGCGAACGCTCTTCTTTCCAACTTTTTGTCGAAAAAAAAAGGGCAAAGTTACTTTGCAAATAATGGCCAATTTGAACCCAATACGTTTTAAATTCAAGTTTTTTTATTGTAAAATAATTTTTTTCTAGCATCTTCGATGCTAATATTTTTAGCCATCTTTTCCATTCCACGTTCATTACAATTACAACAGTTTTAATTTAGTTTGTACAAGCATTTGAATAGGGATGTTAGACGTAGTTCCGAAACGAAATGGAAGTTACGGCGATATTATTCCGAGCTTGCTATTTATATTATCCCGAGAATGAAGGCTCGTACGTACGCCTTATCGCCCACGGGGCTGCCATTCAATTAGATTGTGCCGACAGAGATCGGAGCGCAAAGCTAAACCGAGGTTCTCTTCGCGGCGACATGAACGGCGGATAGGTGCGCCACGGCACGTGCGCAGGAGCAGAAATCCGCCGGAAATTCGATCGATTCGTGTGCGCGTGAGAAAGTTGGACGAGCGAGAAGACGACGCGAATGAAATCGCGACGACAGGAGGCCTCGAGAGGCGCAACGAATGATCGAACGGCGAGGTAAGAACCTGGAAGGGATCTCTTGACCCCGATCGCGCACATCCGAGAAGAGACCAGGTAGGTAGACTGCCTGAGATAAGACCGCCTCGGTGCATTTTCTCGTGATCGAAGTTCGACCTTGACTAGGTGGCAATGTATCCGGATCTTTTGCTAATTGCGAGCAATTCTTTATACGCATTTGAATATATCGCGTTCGAGAGAGAAAAGCAGTGAGCATTTCGTCAGAATTGGTGATAGTTGCATTTAGCAGAAAAAGTAGATCTGCAACTATTATAAAATTCTTTAATATTTGATCCTTAGTTTCCTTACCAAATCTAAATGTATAAACCAATTGTATTAAAGATCTATCAATTTTGGTACGGCACGTAGACTTGGGATAATCGAATATTAGAATAGATCGTATGCCGGCAATTTGTCGCATCAACTGCTAATAGAAACTTGCGCGGGATATAAGCGGTATTATAGGACTCGTTTTACCCTCAAACCAAGCGCTGCATCAAGGTTGAAGTGTATTAATAAGCACATAGCTCTCCGTGACATTGTGATACTCCTAGACTAAACACAATGATTTCCCATTGTCCTGTGTGATCGATCAATTTCGCGCGAAGCTATAAGACAACTCACAAAGTATCACTTATTCAGGAAACTTACAAGGTCTGTCGGTACGAGGAAACGCGGCTTTACATTATTCCGAATTACATACAATTTTGCGATACGTCGTATGAGTTTCTCAGCTAAAATACTAAAGAAGTTAAACCGTTTATGTTTAAATTACATACAATTTTTCGCTCATCTAACAATAAGTTTCGGATGAAACACTAAAAAAAATCGATTCAAGGGATGCTCACAGAAATCTCGTTATTTATCCATAAAAAAATTATTTGCCGTTGAACTACATTCTTATAATTTTGTATTATTTCACATTCTAAATCTGTTTTCTTTTTTTTTCGATAACACGTAATTCTTTAACTTATCGCGTGAACCTACAAATGTCTCAACTGTCTAAACACACCGTCAATTGAACGTTATATATATAATCTAATTAATTTTCAATGATTGCTAGTAGACGGAAAATAACGCGTAATAAAAGGTCAATCAGGCGAGTTCACCGATTTGATTTAATGCAGTTAAATTTGAGAATGTTGTCTTTTGTCCTCGCCTCGCAAAGACTTACAAATGTCGCAAACGTCAATAATAACGCGGTGTATGACGCGGTTTCGATATTACATTTCGTTCCATGATTTAATTGCTTCGTTATGGAGTGATACGTGATATGTGCTCTATGCGCGTATACTATAAACTGAAATACGAATTTCCTTTGTTTATTACCTCCGGCAGCGTTACATATTGCAGCTTCCATATAAGCAAACAATTATATTCATTGACAAATTGCAACAATCGTACAATACAAAGTTTGATGTATAATTCCAAGTTATTATGGTGATAATATGATCGGAAATATCAAATTAGTGCATCACAAATACGAACACAGTTAATACAAGATCTTTTTATCTTTTTTTTCCTTTTATCTCGGATGTAAAACGACAAAATTAGCCAATTTTCAGTTATTATCATACCTAGTAATTTTGTATCGCGATGTTGACGATGATTCTTACAATTCAGCGGTAATTTGGTAATCGCTGCGTACATTGTATCTTTACTGGTTACGACACCGTCTCGTGCAAGCATTTTCCGCATTATAAATAGACATGCTTTGTTTAGGTATTGATAATATTATGTATAAGTATTTCTTATGAATTAGTAAAAATTACCTATTATATATATAAATTAGTAAAAAAATAATTCTGCTACGACATACTACAAAAATCTTTTGTAACACGATGATAAATTCGAATACAGAGGCATGCAAATTGAATTGTTGGAAAACAGAATATCCAAAGGTTGAGATATACATAATTAATTCCGACAGTAAATATGTCGGAATTAAAAACACCATATAGGGTCGTGCGTTGAACCGAATAAGCGTCCGTCTCCGGCTTAGGGTTCAATGGAGTTAATTACGTATATTAAAAACTTCCCGTTATTCAGTTCAAAGTAAACATTTAAAGTGTAATTTCATAATTTTCATGAAAAATTAGAAATAGACAAAGATCAATAGGAATATGTCCGTCACAATAGAGACTATTTTTTTTCTTTTAAAGATAATTTTTAAAAAGTTCTATAAAATATTACGTTGTTTAATAAATCATAGAATTTTTGCGTGAGCTGAAAATATTTTATTAAAATAATTTACGTCTTATTCGACAGTATTATCATTGAGTGAAACGAAGTGAAAGAATCACTTAATCCCTAGCTTTGTCGATACCAATTTCATACATACTGAATGAAAAAGTTCCACGCACTATAATGAACTTACGTTTGTATGTGCATATGCAGGATACATACAAGGTCGCGGACACATGTAATTGAGCGCTCTGCACGCTTCCGTTAAGAGTCGAAAATTAGCTGGGGTTTAACCGGCGACTTAACGACGAAGAGCCTCAATCAGTAAGTGAAGGATATAGCATTAGCCCTCTGTCAAGCACGCCCACATCCCGTCGTCGCGGCGTTATAAAAACAGCGCGTAACCAGCGTGGATGATACATTTTGCCTTTGAAAAGTGACATATCGAGGTTCAAGCGAGCGAGCAAGCAAACATACGACAATGCACGTGTCAGTGATCCTCGGCGTAGTGTTGCTACAGGCGATTTACGTGTCCGCCGGGGTAAGCCTTTCAGCTTACTTTCGTTAAACGTGATACAGATCCCCGTACAATAGGGACAATAATCGACAGTGACCCACTGTACGCATTGTGATGTGCGATTCGCCGAACGTGCGCGCGCGACCTGTCGAGAATAGTGCTAAAGTCCGACACACGAGAATACTCACTGCGACGCGCTCGTAATAAATTCTGATTTTGCGTAGCCACCTGACTGGATCCCCGCGGAAATGTTGGAGATGGTTCAAGCTGACAAGGAACGGTGCATGGCCGAACACGGAACGTCTCAAGGTGAGCCCCGCAATTAATAGCACGATCAACATGCGGCCAATAATCCCGCGCTATTATACAAACTGCTTTCCATAATCGTTTAAAGCCCCAAAGTAAAACATCCTAGTCATTTCGAAAGAAAGTCTATTACAAGTCTACAATTAAAAGTCTATTACAAGAGCTTTCTATCTATATCAAAGTTTTCATCTCCTCGCATTTATAACGGGTATTTCAATTCCGCGATGTAGTGCTTATCGATGAAGTTAACGATGGGAAGCTCTCGAATGACCGTGCTATAACGTGCTACATGAACTGCCTTCTCGATGCCTTCAGCTTGGTAATATTTTTTAAAATTATTTCGCTTATTATACACACACACACACACACACACACACACACACACACACACACACATACAATGCAAAACTAATTTTTCGCCGATTAGGTCGATGAAGAGGGTGATTTGGAAGTTGACATGCTGATAAGCGTTATTCCAGATCAATTTCAAGAGATAGGTAACAAAATTTTGAACAAATGCGCTAAGCAAGGTACGTTGTGTGAGCAAAATGTATTTTTTTAATAATTACTTCATTATTATTTCATGAACTTCCCGCTCTGATTCGGTTAATGTTACAGACGGCGCGGATGCATGCGAAAAAATCTACGAAGTGGCGAAATGCGTCCAAGGAACTGTACCAGAGGTAAGTAGATTTATTATTTCAAGTCAGTAACTCTTAATAAAATTGTAATTAAACGTTTCATTTTTTAATTCAACATTATTATCTTTTCAACATTATATAAAAGAGTACATTTTCTGTGCGGTTAAATCAACATCGTCAGTAAAATCCTTTTTTATACTTGTTTTCCATTAATTAATTCATGTAAATGTATTTTATTACAGTTGTGGTTTATGGTTTAATTCGACACATGGGAGAAGAGTTTGCTCCACAAGCACATGCGACGATGTTCTCCAATATATCCCACGTTACAAAGTAAAACAATTCGCTCGCGGAGAATAATAAAGAACAAAGAAGTAGCATATAGGGATATACGAATTACGTAAATTTCAAAAATGTGATTTGTATAATAATAATAGTAAGTAATTATTATGAACACGCTGTGCGGTCTAACATGAATAAAATTAGTAGAAAATATTAATGTTTGATATTAAAATATTGGCCAAGATATAAATATGCATTGAAATTAAATCGAATCCAAGCAAATTAAAGGGAGGGATATGAGATATGCATAATCACGAGCTATTTGTGAGTCCATGTTTAATTAAATAATTTTTTATGATTTTATTCGCCTTTGATTCCAGTACCATTTGACTTTCTCATTGTTCGCAGAATCGCGTGTAGGGTGAAGCGGGGTGTGTCAAATTAATTAAAAAGGATTCGTTACACTCGTTACAAAGAGTAAATTACATAGTACAGTTAATTAGGTACATAGTAGCTTCTCGAGAAAAAATATTTATTAAAGAAAATATTGTGAAATAAAACATCGAAGGAAGCCATAGAAATCACTGTCAGTTCAGTAAAACTGAAGAATCCAGTGTATAAGAATGAGGTAAGTCCATAAGTTTCTAAGTCTATTTTAGAAATGAAACTATATACTTAAAGTTGACTTTACAAATTACGAGCTTATTCACGTGTCTGGCAGAGAATCTTTTAATTATGTACGAGGTAGGGATTTCCTCGCCTGATAGTGTGCCATAATTTCGATAATCGTATATTTTAAGTACAGTGCGTTTTTATATAGGCAATAGCTTACATTTCCGAAAATTTCGCATGTAAATTAATTACTTGTTTACGTGTAGTAGTACACATAATTACGGTCTTTAGTCGTGAAATTTCCTACAGTTTGATTTTACGGTACGACAACCAGCATTTTTTCCATCAATGTGGAAAAATATATTGTGTAATTTCATCATTGGATCTCTATCTGAAATGACATCGCGTAACTTTCTTAGTTCACCTGGGTACGAGAAAACTTCATCCAGGAAATTTAATTGTTGCTTCGGATAATGCACAGCTGCTAATGCAAGTACATTTTACTGTGAACTTTGAAATAACGTCAAGACTAAATGAAATTATTTTGCAAAATTTTTCACGCGATATTTAAAAAAAAAACACTTATTGGCTATATTTGCCATATAAATTATTAATTTGTTAATAAATCTTATTATAAGTGATTACACTGTTAAATCTAGTGTCAAATTTAACCTAAGGTGAGTCGCCACTGCTCCTACTAAATATATCATTATTTTTTACCAAAACGTTAAATTTGACACTGTATCGTGTCAAATTGACACTGTATAGTGTCAAATATAATCATTGTTTTAGTATAAAACGATATGATTGAGTAGGAGCAGTGGCGACTCACGTTAAATTAAATTTGACACTATAGATATTTAACAAGTGCTTGAAATTTGACGATTGATTTATATTCGTTAAAACTTTTCGAAACTCCCGCTATAAATGTCGCGATTTCGTGACTATCTACGTCATTCTGTAAATCCCTCGGAAGCAGATATTTGCATGAATATAATAATAATTATGCATGAATATATAGAATCATTAATGACTGGGTTTGGTTATTTCCATAAAAGTATTTTCTGCATGGAATTTATGTTGGTTTGCACAGCTTAATAAAATATCCATTGTTTATCGAGTATATACACTGCAACTACAATACAGACATGAGACAAAGGTCACAGAGTTCAAAATGCAGAATAAAACCTTCATTTATTCTTTTTAGTACAACACGAGCGAAAATGTATGCATCGTTTACCTGCAAGACGCAATTAACCTAGCATAGTCACATCGAATTAACCATAATCGTGTTGTAATTCTAATTATTTTGCGATTTTAACTATTTCGTTCGTCACCGCAGGATTTCAATTTAATTGCTACTAAAAAATAGTCGACTACACAACTACATTTATAGTGTTCAATGCAATCGGGAATATCTTTAATTCGTGCTATTGCGTACGTGCCATGCAACTTTATTGCTGTGTAAAGACGTTGCAAAAAGAAAAAGGGGAAGATCACTACGAAAAGAAAATTGTTACGATCGATACCAGTCGATACAACTCCTATTGCGTTCAGTGATGTGCAACGTGAACAACATTTATCAATACAATATTTCCTATTTCATATACAAGTAAAATAAACAGCAAGACATTATACTGTATTATCCGAAATAAATTTCGTACTTCCACTAGAACCTAGTGCGGAAAAAAAGCGAATTGTAAAATATCTGCAGTGCGGAACGACCCTTGAAAACACGGAGAAAAGTCTTTCATTTTGTGCTGATTTTTAAAAGAAGTCTTTCATTAAAAAGTTTCAAAATAATGATAAGTTACGAGTTTCATCGCGGAACACGTGATAAAGTTATTAGTTTAAAATAACGTGATTTCAAAAATCAATTTTATGCAAGAAAGAATTTCTTTCGGAACTTTGCAATCAAAAATATTGCGTTCATCTAAAATGGATCGAAACTATTAAGATCGAATTTCATTGCACTTTGAACATAACAATTTAAATCCTTACTTTTTCAATTCCAAATGTCATAAAGTCTGACATCAACCAAAGATTGGCTCTCTCGATCGCCGAGATCTTTTCGAATAAACCTGTGGCAGAGTGCCTGAATGTAATGTCCAAAACGAATCGACGTAACGTGACTTGGAAGAATTTTTCTCCGTGGAACGAGATGAGGGTGCGTTCCAGAGGGTGCAACGAAACGTTCGGGAGACAACAAGCCGGGGCAACAACAACTGGGGGATGTTTTCGTTCGGGCAAGATCGGTACAGACCTTAAGGTCGATCGAGTGGATCGCGCCGGGATGCGGCGAGGAGTGCTCTTTCGCGTCGTTGCCACAATTGACATTGTTGTTAACGTTCGGCAGCGAGCCACCCGCCCTGAACTGATTTCCCAGGTTAATGTGCAGATGCTTGCCGCTGGACTGCGGTGGACTGGCGCCGGCACTCTTGACGGATAGCGGGGTCTCCGGTACGCCGGATCCCGTGGGACTAGCACCCACCGAGCTGCTCGCCGAGGCCACCTGTGCAAGTCCCGTTCATTGACAACCACACCGCAAACAAAGCAGTCGTAAGCGAGCTTTACAGCTCCTTATCCGACCGGTTAGCCTTGCGAGATTAGGCGCTTCGAACGAAAACTCAAAATTAGTGAGACATCGCCGCAGGCTAACCAAGCTATTTTCTCTTCCTTCCTGCGAGACTTACGGAGTCAGGACTGAGGATTCTTTTACATCCTGCCACCCTCGCTATTATACCATTCTTATTCTATACATTTTAAGTCTTAAGTCGTAAAAAATTGATCGATTAAAGTCGGTTTATTCTTTTCACATTTGACTGTGATCGGTCAATTTTTTACGGCTTAAAGCTTAGGTAATAGAGAGTTTTTGCAATAACGTGAATCCAGATACGATGAACGCTAAAGTCACGTTATCCTTTTCTTCATTAGTTGTTAAGAGAAGATAATCTGACTTTAGCGTTCACCATATAGGGATAAACGGTATTGCAAAAACTCCTTAATGGCTTGTTGTAGAAAGCCCACTACGGTTGGTTCTTACGTTGCAAATGTGTTCGTGATCTTCGGTCATTCCTTTTGTCGATAATAAGCGTTGGCTTCGCGACGTAGTATTGGCTTTCACGGTATAATGATCGGCCTTTCTGTGGACCACGCTCCGATAAACAGGTTCTTATCTCCGTAACGGATTCCATTCTTCGATTGTCGATTTGAACGATACTCTAAGCTCCATGAGCGAAAAATTTGGGCAACGTGCACGAAACTATTTTATATACAGACATTGTAAAATCTAACGGAATTCGGTCCCGCACTGTGTTTAATCAGTAGACAAGACATGACGGATGACCGTTTAAAAACTGACAGTTAACAGCTACTTGACAGTAAAATTTAAGCGGTTCTCATCGTAAATTGAGAGAGATCGGCAAGCTTTCAACGTACCAGATATGAAATATTTTAAATTTTGTAAATGAAGAGGCAATTTAGAAAATTATGTAGATATTTATATAACAAGATAAACTGGAAAAAATGTAAATTTTAATAAATCATTCGTTTGAATAGCACCAACTAATTATTTATTTGGTACAAAGTCATTAATTTAATTTGACAACCATTTTTTTTATTGAATAAATATTTATTTACTGTAAGTAAATGTTTAGCTGGCAATATTCAAATAAATATTTATTACTAAAATTATTATTTATTAAATTTATTATTATTTACTAAACCTTAATACATTTTTTCTCAAAGTAAAAAACAAATTTTTTTATTAACAATTTAAAATATGTAGATATTCATAAGATAGCAAATAAGATAAAAAAACAATTTTTTATTAAAGAAATTCAAGCTATAATAATTATTATTACTACACTGAAAAAAAAATATAGTCAATTTTAATAAATATTTAGTTCAATACTGTCAACTAAACATTTACATACAGTAAATAAATACTTGTTCAGTAAAAAGAATGATTGTTAAATCAAATTAATATTTCTTGTATCAAATAAATATATCTTTATATTTAATAAATATTTGGCAGTATTGAACTAAATATTTGTTAAAATTGACTATATTTTTTTTCAGTGTAGCACAATAATAATAATAAACCGTAGTTTGCCGACCCCGGTAGTAAACAATCATGTTTTGATGTCTAAACAAGTAAATTTCTGCGTAAAGCGCGGAGATCCAATCTCGTTTCGTTTGTCCAGAAGACTTTCGCTCCGAGATACTCGGATAGCGACGAACGGTCCCGTGAGACGTCCTTATCTTTTCGACGCGATTGGAGAACGCTTCCCGGCGCTCCGTTTTAACCGCACGGGGGCATGCGGAGGTGCGCTCGAGAACGCTAAATGCATCGACCCAACCTCGCCGACGCTCCCGTTGAAAATACCTCGAGGGCCGCCGGCGCTGCTATTGAAAAAGCGGAATGTTTACATGCGCATCGAAATGAATCGAATGCGTCGTAACGAACGCCAAGCTTCATCCGCGAGATCACCCGAGGAAACGCGCCGCTCTCGATGTTTTTCTCTTTTTTTTTCTTTTTTTTTTTTTTATCGAAATTGAAATCCCACGTGCCGGCCGGCGGGTATTCAAACACCGTGCTCCGATTCTACAACGCGGAATTGCCAAACAAAGATAAATTCGGAGCCATGAATCGTTGGAGCGGAATCGTTCGCGTTAAAACACGAGTTAAAACGCGCGATCAATCACGCTCGCGAGAGATTAATCCGCGTCGCGTAATCGCGCCTCGCGAGCGACAAGTGCCTCCGAGCCGCGTTCGTATCGGCGCGGGCGCGAGCGCGAGCGCGAGCTCGAGCGCGCGTGGAAAATCCACGCGACGCAAGTATAACATCGGAGCACGTACGCGCACGGTGCACCGCTCTCGCGGCAACGCGAGTTACGCGAGGTATACGCGTGCCGAGGATACGCGGCCGCGCGCGCGATGCACCAGCAGTCGCACGTAGTACACACACTCGCGGAGCAACCCGGCCGATACACAGACAAGCAGGCAGGCAGGCGGGCAGGGCAGGCACGCACGCACTCGCGCACGCACGCATATGTATATGCACTCACACAATCACACAGACGGAGACCGAACAGCGCGGTAAGCGCAACGACAAAAAGGAGAGACGGAGATCGGAGGGAGAACGAGAGAGAACGACAGGGGCAAGGGGATCACGGGGACGAGGGGAGACACCCGTTGTTTACGTTCTAACATCTGAGCCGAGGGAGGTGCACGACGGGTCACGGCGCGATCGCGGCACGGCACCGAGCCACCCACGCCAAAGGATAATACTGATATTTCCTTACTCTGCTCGTGACGTTCGAGACCTCCTTCATGATCGCCTCGAATGCGGCCGAGTCCTGCGCCTCCTTCTGGAGCGATCTTTTCACTGAATTTCCGTGGGTTCGCCATGATGGCTCGCGGCACTAGTTTTTCGTGGACACTCGCGGAACCCGGAGCACCCACCACCACCACCGCCGCCACCACCAACCACCACTATCGCTGCCGCTGAGCGACCGCCGACCACCAGCCACCCTATCGTCGCCGTAACACCGTTCGCCGCCCTCGCGATCCGTTTCCTTGTTTTTCTTCCCTCGATAGACGACGCACCACTGCTCGCGGATTCTCGCACGGATTACGATTATCGCGCTGTGCTGTTTCCCCGCGTAACCCCGATGTGTGCCTTCCGGATGGCACTGGCGAACACTGATACGCAAGATCATGCGGCGCAGCGCGCCACGCGCATTGCGCAGGAGCTGCAACTTCGCGGCCCGACTCCGACTGGTCGCGCGACGATCGCCGCCCTCTCGTGGCCGTATACGTTACGAAAATCTCAGGGACTTTGTGATTTTTCCCTGAAATCGTTGCGAGAATGTGGAACTGGTTCCCTAGTCAATCGCCATTTTGCGATTGCGCACTCAGTAATAATTTGTCACTAAAAAAAATGCTGAGGTTAGGTCTGTTCGCGTTGCTTGAAATTCTCAAGAATGTTTGCGCGTAAAATGAGATAAATATATATTCAGACGAAGAAAAGAAAGAAAGCGATGATGCTGGACGCAAAAAGAGCAAGCAACACGAACAGCCTCTAAAAAAAATAAATCATTGTTTTTTTATTCCTTCACTTGCTGCACTAGAATTTTCCTTCTTTCTTTCACCAAACGTTCAAATATATTTCTATTTTACTTTAAGTACAGAAAGTGTGCACTAGTTCAGTTATCAAAGACAGATCTATATTTTTAGTAAAAAACACGTATATACAAAAAAATTGATATATAAAATTAGATTAGATATAGCATAAGCTTAACACTGAATTCTCTTGCCTCTTCATGAAATATTGCTGTATTTTTGATAAGTAAATTGTGAAGAAAATAGTTCGAATAAATGCAATATATTTTTCCTGAAGTATGATGACGTTTATTCATTAATTTCCTTCCTTTCACATTGAGGAAAAAGCGTGCTATAATAAGTAACGCCCATTTGACAGCAAGAAAATCGTTATGTCGATAAGATTATACTTTAATCGTTTTAATTGTGCAAAATAATCAATACACATAATTATATTAAAATGGCAAAAATCGGTGAAAATGTGTATTTAGAGCATATTCCATCAGGAATGTACAACGAATTAATTCGCGAGTTAAATAAAAACTCAAGTTGGCAGATACTCGCCTGTCACGTAGCCAAACAATTTGGATACCAATGGTAAAGAATAATGATTCGGGTAACTTTGATAAAAATTAATCAAGTATATATTCTTAATAAACCTTTATGTATTTGCCACGTGTAGGAACTCGTGGCTAAAATCATTAGAACAGAATACCAATGCTACAAAAACGCCAGCAGACAATCTGCTGTTTGAGCTCAATGTAAAAATGTGCACAGTTGGAATATTATCCATGTTGCTTAGAGATTGTGAACTTGGCAACGTTTTGTCCGTCTTACATTATCCAGGTATATATCTCTTGATAGTTGAGAACCGATATATTGTAGATAAAATAATTCCATAACAATTGTCTAACTTTTAAAATTATTATTAGAACCATCGGTAATTGTTAAACATCCTTCTGACGATCTAGAACATGATACTTTAGAGATATCTCTTAGTCAACACCTTCGTCTTTCTTGCAAAGCTATGGGTATACCATCGCCGAGTTATCAATGGTATCACAATAATATTGAGTTGCAGGAACAGCAAAGTTGTGAACTTGACATTGTTATAAATAGGTAAAAATAATGTCTCAATTTGTGACGTGACAGATTAATTAATTATGTATACACAATTGCTTACAGCTGTGATCAAGCTGGAGAGTATAATTGCAAAATCTCACAAGTCACCAACGATGGAGAGATAGTAATATCTACATTGCTAACGAAATCAGTTTTTGTAAATTTATCTCACGTACCTGTAATTATACAGCAGCAGCCACCTGCTTTCTTAGAGCTTAAGGAAGGTGAAGATTTTATAATTAAATGTATAGCACAAGGTCATCCAGAACCACATTATCAATGGTTTAGAGATAATACAAGATTGGAAGGAGAAACATCCAATGTATTACACGTAAGTACACATAATATTAATACTAAAAGATTGTATAATAGAAAAAGAAAAAATGTTTTAGATAAAACAGTTCAGTTCTAAACATGAAGGAAAATATCATTGTTATATAAATAATGATGTGAACGAAATAATTACTCAAAGAAGTCATGTAATGGTAAACAAATTATATACAATTTATTATTTTATGAGAATAAAAATTAAATGAATTTTCGTCTAAACTGTTATGATAATATATATTCGTATTGATACAGTTGGACCTTCCTCGTGAAAAAGCAATAGCAAAAATAGCTTTAATAATTGCAAATGATGATTATGAAAATCACATGTGTCTAGAAACACCTAAAAACGATGCTGCAAAAATTGGTATTTTGTTAAAAGAAATCGATTTTAAAATAATCTGTCTGGTAAACTTGTCGCTTGAACAGATGAAGAATGCTATAAAAAAATTTGGTGAAATTTTAAAAGAAGGAATTTATGGTGAGTTATTATAAATATACTGCATAGAAATATATACGCGTATAGTGTCTTTATTATTAAAGTTTACGTCATGTAGGATTGTTCTATTATGCTGGACATGGTTTTAAAATGCAAGAAAGTTACATGCTTGCTGTTGATGCACCAGAATCGTATTTAAGAAAAGATGCAATTTGTGAGAGTGAATTGTTAGCTATATTATTGCAAAATGATCCTGCTCTTTTAGTAACGGTATTGGACATGTGTCAAACTATACCCCCAAAGTAAGAAATTCTACTTTTTTATGTATATAATTTAGGAATTAAGGCCATATCGATAGTATAATCAAATATTCCGATACACTATATTAAAAACTTTCAGAGAACGTAATCCTGATATTCATAATGAAATACCAAAAGTCAAAGAATATAAGAGTAGGAAAAATCTACGAAATTTAGTACAGGCGTACTCCACATCTAGTTATCGTCCTAGTTATGAAAGAACGAATAGCAAGTATGGATTATACGCCATGCATCTGAGCAAATATATCAGTAAAAATATCCCAGTCACAAAAGTATTTGAAGAAGTAGGAAAATGTAAGACACAACGGAATTTATACATATAGTCTGAATATTTCCTAATTGGTAATTGATTAATTTATATTTGCAGCAATAGACAGATTATTAAAAGGAACTGAACGTAATCAAATTCCAATGTTTGCCTTAACCATCACTAAACCTTTTCGTCTCACTGATGCAATTTACAAAAGTAATTATGGAAATTTTGTCTTATAATATTTTTGATTAAATATTTTTTGATGGATGTTGTGTGATATTAACCAAATGTTTTCTATCGAATTAAATCAAGTATCATACAATAAAAATGTCAATATAAACCAACACTGGATAGACGTGTGTATACCTACATAAAATTTATTATATCTGAAGATATAAATAATAAAGAAAATGTGAATAATAATAAAAATGTTTCATTTTTTAAATTTATATCTTGTTTCTTGATATGTTATGCATATACACATTTCTACTTAATGTTGAAATTTTTATTGTATTTGAATGTATGACATTGTATTATTGCAGGAGATCCATCGCCTACATTAGACCATTTAAATAAATTAATAGCTTTCTCAACTAAGTCTATCGAAATAAACTTCAAGCAAGCTAATATTTCTGCTATGGTTGTTATCTCGTTATTTATGGAACCATATTTAAATGTAATCAAGGTTTCAGTATGTAATTTAGAAGATCTGGAAGTAAATTTTTTTAATTTTGTGGCCACAAAACAGAATAATTTGTTCCAAACTGCAGGTTCCAAACAAGAATGTTGGATACATAATCCACAAATGTGTCAGGTAATTTTAAATACATAAATGAATTTTATCGTTATATGTGATAAATATGTTATATTACAAAATATTGTATTTTGCAGGGGCCTTTGGTTGTATCTGTTTCAAAAAATAGGACACAAATTGGCGCAACATTGCTGCACATTAAAAACTATATTCCATTAATATTGGAACAAATTAATAATTAATATTTATCTGAGAGTAAGCGTGGCAGAGCAGATAACGCACTGGTTTGCTATGCTAGAAATCCCGGGTTCGATTCCCGGCAGAACCAAAAATATTTTCATACGCTCGTATCTTCTCAAAAGGCAATGGCAAACCACCGAGAGTATCTTTGCCAAGAGCACTTCTCTAATAAAAATTTCGTCGTTTGGAATCGACGTTAAACTGTAGGTCCCATATGATTGTGTACAACCAGCGTGCGCACCACAGGCATATGAGAGAAATCACCACGCTCGGCCACGAATAATAGGATTGAGATGATGATTTATATAGGATGTACAAACTGAATCCATATATTCTAATTGTGAATAAAATATATGATTTGTATTATATGTATATATGTGATATAATGCAAATAATCATGTATCATATTTCTATTAAAAAATATAAATCAAAAGAAATTGGAAAGAATAAAGGCAATAGGAGTCAGGCGCAGAAGACGTCGCGCAAATAATACATCCATAAAGCGTAAAACTTGCGTGACGTTTTCTGCGTCCGACTCCTATTGCCTTTATTCTTTCCAATTTCTTTTGATTTATAAGGAGTCCTTGTTAGTTTGATTTGTTATATGGAAAAAATATAAAGTAATGTCATATAGATAGCTAACATTTACTTTCTATAGCAACAAAAAATGATTAAATATATTAACACGAATTTTATTTCAAACTATTGTGTAACTATATTGACAAAACTACGATAAGACATTAATACTATAATGATTTACAAAAGTGGCAATCCATGAACCACCAACATTATTTACATATTTACGGGTGAATGTATAATTACAGACTAACATATCTCCAAATTTAGAGACGTCTGTGAATGTAAAAGCTGACTCTAGCTTCTTTTTCTCAGCCATACCTGGGATGTAATGGAAGATCGATTTAATTTGAATGGAATGGTCCTCATCTGCAAACAAGATATATATATATATATATACATATTTGCTGTATATTATGGAATATTATTGGTATTAATTTGATAATTCTGCTACCTGTCTCTGTTACTGAAATATCAGATAAAATTTGAAATGCAATATCTTCCTCATTTATTGCAATTAACCTTTTCTGCTCAGGGCTGAGGGTCGTGATTTTTGTTCTTAAAACTTCTATCATATCTTCTGCTACAAGACCTTCCAAGGAATCATAGCTTTCATTTGCTAAAGCCTTAGATATTACTGTTATTGCCTAGAAACGCAAGGACATACTTATTAGTATCCGAAAATATTATAACACATTTTTAATCAGTCATGAAAAATCTCATACGTATTTGATTCCCTGGAAAGTCTCTGACATAGTAAACTCTTTATCTATCTGTGGAATAGTTTTAAAAGACAAGAAAAAAAGATTAAATGGGATTAAAAAAGATGGTTTGAACGGTTCGACATCAATCACAAGCATAGGCAAAGAGACGCGTGGTTCAGAATCTGATTCAGTGCTGTAAATTCTGCAAGTTGCAACATTTGGGGTCCAGCTAGATAGCAAATTTGTCTCGTACTGTCGTACGATCTTCGTTCGCATTTTGTTTCTATAAGCGACACATGCGACAATTCGTCGCAAATTACATGGTACACTCTTTCTAATCGTCGGAATTAACATTATGATACACATAAGATAATACAAAAATCTTCTACAGACATGAAAATCACGAAGCACTGAGATGTTTTTCTAACCTATTTCCCACAACACTTAAGATCGTACGTGCCCATGATATCAGTAGAAATTTATTCGAAATTCTTTACGATGTATTAATATTAATAACGTTAAACATAAATATGTACTCTGCAACGTTTTTTTACAAAAATTATTCATTATTCAGTAACTGTTTAATTCAAAAATTTTTGTAATTGGCGCCAGAGAGAGAGAGAGAGAAAGAGAAGCCTGAAAGTAGCCTTTTAATGCGGGGTCTACAATAGAGTCGTAGCAGTCGTAGGGTCTTAAGTCGTAGAAAATTGACCAATCATAGTTGAATATGAGAAGAATAATCAACTGTGATTGACTATCCAAAATGCAGCGCGATTTTCAAAGACAACATTGATAAATGTGTATGATAAAAATGTAAATAAAAACGTTTGTAAATATATAATATGAAAATACTGTTATAAAAGCCTCGTAAAATAATAAAAATACATAATAAAAGTAAAATAATTATAAATAGATACATTGATCAATAAATTAATAAGTAAAATAGTAATATAGAAGATTAAATGATTACGAATAAGAAATAGAAAAACATTATTCATAAGAAATTATTAAACATTATCTTACTAATGCGCGCGTTTCTGGTTCAAATTTACTCCAATCTCTTTTACAACAAAGGTTTTTGCGGAATTGTTGCAGGCATTATAGTGAGTTTTATCTATATTTAATAAAGTTTAGTAAATATTTAGTAAAATTTAATGAAAACTTGCAGCAGTTTTAAGTGTTGTCAGCGTCATTTTATGTATCAGGATTTATAATAAATGTAATTGCATGATTTAACAAAAGATTTCTTTATTTAGAATATTTTTTCAACCTGTTTTCTTTATTACATAAACGATATAGTTTTTTCCTCCCTTTTTTAGCAATATTGGCTGCGTTCAGCAGACTCAACAGTTTTGCAACCGTTTTATGATTGTCTGCTGAGATAGGACCATTCTTCTAGATCTAAAAGTATGATCCAATTAGCGCGAAGGAAACTTCCAACAGTTGTAAAACAAACGTTCTGCTGAACGCAGCCATTGTTCTGTACAATTTCTTTATTTAGTTTTCTTAGTCGTATATATGTTCTTGTGCGAACAAGGCAAGAAATTATTACTTCTTTAGGAATATTATTATTAATTAATAATAATTAATTTCTTAGCCACTTACTAATTCACGACGTCGATTACGGCGTAAGAGCTAACCTAATCAGGCCCCCGTCCCGTATCATAAAGGCAGCCATATTGCTTTTTGCACTTTGGACAGATTTCTGATTGGCTGACAAAATTGGTTACTGCGCATTCTTCTACTTGGTTCACCTGTCTTATTACATCATGGACCCCGCATAAGGCCGAAATCAGACTATGCATCGAATATTGAGATTGAAGATTGAAAGATTGAAATTTGACCAATCAAAACAATAGGAGCTAAAATTCCTTTGTTCTTACTGGTCAAATTTTAATCTTCAATCTTCAACCTCAATTTTCAATGCGTAGTCTGATTCCGGCCTAAGGGTGTCGTCACATGCAGCGTAACCTGCGTAAGCGTAGAGTCCTAGATTTATCAGAGAGGCGCAACCGGTGTTACGCATTCTGATTCGCTGTTGCAATCACATGACCATGGCAACCATTTATAGTACTAAGTGACATATTTCTATTTCATTTTATCCTATACATTCTATCTCACTCTATCTCATTCTTGCTCTTGAACAGTATCCATGCTGACTAAATTGTTATTACT
>NW_017257198.1:1432811-1433416 GCF_001594055.1 Mycetomoellerius zeteki
GTTTTTTACATTATATTGTATTATACTGTATTATACGATATTATACGTAAAAAATCGTATAAAACGTATAAAACTCTAATTTATGGTCTACGACACTCTACGAGTGTCTAGAACGACTCCATGTTATCGATTTTTCTGAAATATCGATTTTTACCATTGCTGCGAAAATGATGCGGGACCCCCCAAACACTGGACGCTTACGGCTATGATGCACGTAATTTAAAAATATAAATCGAGGTGATGTAACGCTCGAGATAGAACACGTCCGAACCGTACGAGCGATCTTTCAAAACACTTACAACGCTCAACTCTTAATTCTTTGTCTGTTCGAGAATTTTATTTGCGAATTTTGGATCGATTTTTAGCGTGGATAATATAGAGATTGATAGAAATAATTAAATTACGCACATGATGTAGAGATGGCGCTACATGAAGTATAATACGTATAAAACTAAATGATGTATTATATACTTGTATAATACCATGTATAATACTATGTAAGAAACCTCGTGTATAATACGTGCCCAACCCTGGCTCAAACGAGATTCATCTGTCCTTATTTAATAAAACTATATATCAAAATAGCGCATAGGTCTTCCATGTTG
>NW_017257198.1:1433849-1447350 GCF_001594055.1 Mycetomoellerius zeteki
TATTCAATCGCTCGATAAGCATGCCTAGCCGCTTTGCCGTCTTGAACTCGCCCATTAATCCAACCCAAGTTGGCGCAAACCTGGCCGGGTCGAAAACGCTATAAGTGCTTATTGGACTACAGACGACTAGCAGACGACTAAATCGAAATGGCGGTCGAAATAGCCAATAGGAAGATTATCGGCATTTCGGCTCAGATCAAAAGAATGCGCTACTTTAGGTTTGTTCGCGTCGCATGCTCCAACATTTTCCAATATGCTCCTATCATAGCTCCTACTCACTCCAACGTGCTTGATAGTCAAGCCTTATCTCGGATCTACAATAGGGTTTTAAGCCTTAAGTCATAAGAAATGGACGAATCATAGTCGATTGTTCTCCTCGAATTCGATTGTAATTGGTCAGTTTCTTACGGCTTAAGTCTTAAAACATATATTGTAGATCCGGACTTAAGGCTGCAGCACAGAGTCTGTGCTCCCCACTTTAAGCCATAAGAAATGGACGAATCATAGTCGATTGTTCTCCTCGAATTCGATTGTAATTGATCAGTTTCTTAAGCCTTAAGCCGTAAGAAATTGACCAATTGCAGTCAAATTCGAGGGGAATAATCGACTGTGATTTGTCCATTTCTTATGGCTTAAGACTTAAAATCCTATTGTAGATCCGGGTCAATTTCTAACGGCTTAAGACTTGAAACACCTATTGTAGATCCGGACTTAAAAAACTCACTCATCATAAGCGCGTTCTGAATACGGGCCATTAACAACAATTTTTGTAGACTTCTAGCAATAATAGCAATGCGAACAGACCTATGAGGTCTGTTCGCGTTACTTGAAATCTCCAAAAATTTTTGAACTTAAAATGAGATAGATATAATATATTTGGATGTGTAAAAGAGAGAAAGCGAAGATGCTGAGTGCAAAAAATGCATGCAACGCGAACATACCTATTGATATTTTGCCCATTTCATCGGTGTTAATGGCTCAGGGGGTCGATTCTGTATCTTCAAACAAGGTGAAAATGACAAAAGTGAAGGCCATCACACGTACAAAAATTTTAGTCGGAATCGTAAGGTCGCAAATCGACCAATCACAATCAAAATTAAGATCTCGCGTTTTTAAACGCTCGACTGTAATTGGCCGATTTGCTTACGGCCTTACGATTCCGACTAAAATTTTTGTACGTGTGATGGCCTTGAGCAAATTTACTAGGTGTTGACCAATGAAATTATCAGTATTCTAGTAAATTTGTTCGCTTTTGTAATTTTTACCTCGTTTACTTTCTAGCAAGGACACAGTCAGACACTGTGTAACACAGTGAGTCGTTTTATCCTTGTTGTTTGCCAACGTTAAACAAGGATGAAACGATTCACTGTGTTACACAGTAGGTCTGTTCGCGTTGCATGAAATCCCCAAATATTTTTGCACTTAAAATGAGATAGATATATATTTGGCCTTGAAAAGAGAGAAAGCGAAGATGCCGAGTGCCAAAAGTGCAAGCAACGCGAACAGACCTATTGTCTGACTGAAGCTGCGGTCCACTTGACGCTACGAACGCTTCGAAGCATTCTTTGATTAGTCAATTCGTAAAATTCTTTGTTCTGATTGGTCGCTCAAACGCTTCGAAGCGTTTGTAGCGTCAAGTGGACCTCAGCCTGTGTCCTTGCTGGAAAGCAAGGCTCGTTTCAAGATACAGAATCGATCCCTAGTACGTCTAGTGATTTTTTCCTAGAATGTGTCGGTAAGGCAGAATGGCGGTCGTTCGCCCGATCGGCTGCGCCGACGACAATGGCGGCGATGCGTGTTCACGGATAGAGGGCAACGGCGGCGGTGCGGCGGCAAACGGCGGAGAGGCATCGCCCTAGATAACGGTAGAATCGCGCAGTGCTGTCGCGTTGCTTCTCGCGTGAGTGTGAAAATCTAGGAGGCGGGGAGGCATACAGGAAGGGCAGGCGGCGGCAGGAGAGAAAGAGAGAAAAAGAAAGAGAGAGAGTGAGAGAGGCGCGTCCGTTCGTGTAATCAGCGTCGTCGTCGCCTTCTTCAAGGCTCGCTTTGCCCTCGTGAATCGCGGAACGAGTCGTGTGTGCCTCTGCGGATCGATCGGTACGCACAGTGCCGATATATCAGGCGTGCCGTGTGTGCGAGGAATCTCTCGAGACGTAGACGAGAGAACCCGGTAAACCGCATTCGTCATAACGTGCGACGCGAATTCCGACCTTTCGTCAGCCAATGCGGAATCAGTCGGGCTAGTTGGTTGGCCAGCGGCAAGAACCGTTCAACAGTGAGAAGCGGACAACGCACAGCGGTTTCGTCGTGTCCTCGGCTCTACCCATGGACTCGTGACAGGGTGGAGACGGAGAAGCCGAGCCGAATAAAAAGAAATAGAGGAAGAACGCGCGGGTCGGCCAGGTAGCCCTGATAATCGCCGAGTTCTCGTCAGTCGTGGCGACGAGGAAGAGACGGACGAGCGGCGCGCGTGAGACGGGGACAACGAGGGACGCGAGGAGGAAAGTGAGAATATACAGGCTTGCCTCTGCTTTGCGTGTGTACGTGTATGCGCGCTTGAGAGCCGCTGAGCCGACTTGCGCGAGCGACAGAGACGGACAATAAGAAAAAGAGAGAGAGAGAGAGAGCGGGAACGAGAGAACGGCGGAGAGAATTATCGAGTGAATCCCGGGAGATACTGTGTTCTGCGAAGAGCGGAGAGCGTGGGGCATTCAGGAGGTACGAGAGGTAAGGACTCGGCACGAGACGGAGCGCGGCTCCTCTAAAAAAAGAATCTTTCCCTCCCTCCTCCCTCTCTCCTTCCCCCCCTTTCGAGAAGGCGCCGTGCATCGTGCCGTGGCGTGGCATGCCGAACCGAGACCGGAAATCGTTCACGGCGTCGTCGGCGACCGCCCGCGCCTTCGCGTACGCGCCGGGAATCGGAAGGCGACCACACGGTTCGGTTCGTGACGATCGGTAATGGGTGCTTTCCGTTTGGTGACACAAGGGTCGTTTTTACCTTCGTCACTCCCCGAATGTCAGAAGGATAGAATGATGTTTATGTCGATCCGTGTCAATAAATGGAAAGCGGCCAACGAATTCTCCTCCTCCCCTTCCCCTTTCCCGGAAAAATTGTCAGGCCTGTTCCTCTCGGTTGAACCCGCATAGGTCGTCTTTGAGGGAAGAAGGGAAAAGATGAATCATGCCAAGTCGAGTCAGAAAGAACAGACTTGCGCTCCGAGACGGTTCGAGATCGGTAAGCGCGAGTCTGCGGCACCGGCGGGATCGTTGGTTGCCTCGAGTGTCACGCTTTTCTCGCTCGGTGCGAGCCGCGTCTCGGGGAGGAAATCCCTCGGAGGGAAACGGGCGTTGTTTCTTTCTCTCGTTACCTCCTCGTGATTTTCCCAAGCGAGCGAGACAACGCGTGCGAGCGAAATCGCCCGGCTCGCTCTCCTCGTTTCCACACCGGGCAACTAGCGTTTTCTCTTACGATCACGGCCCGCCCGAGCCGCTCGCGATATACGCGACAACAGGAGTTTTGCGCGGACCCGTGGTTTTCATCGAGGATTCGGGGAGAAACGTCATACGGAGAAACATCACGCCGGGCGATTTAGACCGATCCTTCGTCTTTCTCTCTCTCTCCCTCCTCTGTTTTCGTCCCTCCCGTTTTTCGCACGTGGATAGACGAGGAGACGCGGTTGCACTGTAATTGGTTACTAACGAGCACATCTGTAGGAATATCTTGCAGGGTTTCCTGCATGACTAATGCGACGAAGAAATAAATCGCTTGGAGGTAGATCGTCGGGGACAAAGGCGAGGTTCTTTTCGGCCGTAGTTTCTTGCACTCCCTTTCTTTCTCTCTCGGCGTTTAAAATAAAATAGACGCGTGCCTCTCACGGAATATCTGACTAAGGGAGGAGGAGGAAACGAGAGTGACTGTACGAAAATACAGGAAAATATGAGAGAAAAGTAAAAAAATTAAGTCCGATTAATTCAGTCTTCTTTGTCTACATTTTTTTCTCATTTATCTTTGTTTCCGTTTACAGAGGAAACGGGTCTGATTGTACCATAATAATTGAAATGTTGATAGATTCAATCATAAAGATATAGTTGAATCTATCAAACATTCTAATTGAAGTAATCAGAAATTCAGTTACGATAACTAGAATTCTGACTAGTATGATCGGAATGCGTTTTGTTTGTACTTCTTGTTGGTACAACCACGCTGGAAACAGAGCAGTTGCGTTAACTGCAACTTTGATTGAAAATAGGCAAACAGAACTTTCTGGTTTGTCCATTTTTCAACCGGAAATTTTTCTCGATGTGTAATATATATTTTCTTTCTATGACTGAAAAAGAGCCTGGTTGCATTAATTGGAATTAATTGGTTGAAAATAAATTAGAAATTGTCTGGTTGAATTTATTTTAATTTTAATTGAAAATAACTAAAATAATCAGAATTCTGATTGATCAGAATTTCTAATTCGTTCAGTTTTAATCAGAAATTTTTCTCAGTGCAGAAAAAATCAAATAAACTCAAGCTGAAATTACCTTTTTATAATCTACCAATTGTTAAGCTCAATTGAAAAATTTGTCTATCAGGATTCTGTCGGGAGCATAAAAACGATCCCTGCATCCGTTTAATGCATCAACTTGAAGTTATAGGGTCTTTTAAATCTGAGCGTTGACACGAATCTCGTCAATTTAAGCCCGTAACGCGGTGACGGGAGAAAAGAATAGGGATTAATCATTTTAATATCGAAGAGAATGGGGGAGAGAGTCATACGCGAGGGAAGCAACGCACTAGAGAGAGAGGGGGTGTATTCCCATCGCGAATCGCGGATCATGTAAAACTGGAGCTTAGGAATAAAATTGAAAAAAATCACTCTTCGACGCGCAGAGCTTTGGAATTTTAAAGCTGGACAGCCTTGATCCACTCTCTCTACGCTGTATTTTTTTTATAGAAGACAATTTTGGTGATTGATCTATGGCCTTTTCAACAAAGATCACGGAGAACCGCATGGCGTGTTCTAATCTGTAGTCGACTCACGTGAGTCATCGGCGTCGCACAGGAAGTGGCTTCTGGAAAGAAAGAATGTCGACATAATGCTGATCGGGTATTCTTATTGTACGTGAGAGATTCTGTTTAGACATCGACCGAAAGGAGAAATATTTTTTGTTTATAATCTTTCTGCAACAAAAGATGTGGACAAAAGACGATTATTTATGAACACTACGAACAATCGAATGCCGTTTGTGTAATATATATTTTCTTTCTGTGACAAAAAATTAAATAAAGATGGCTCCGCCAATGATTTACGACCAATTTTACGTACATTCGCTAAATATTGATCTACATTCATATGGATAATTAAACATATTTTGTGTGTAATATTTGTTAATGTTGACACATTGGCTATATTATCTGGAGCTGCCTTTAGTTACCTCTTGATGCCCGTTTCTATACCACATTGAAAAAAATATTTCGTTGAAAATGTACAAACCAGAAAATTCTGATTATATCAATCAGAATACCAGTTATCTCAATTAAAATTTTAGTAGATTTAACCAGAAAATTCTAGTAGAGATAAACGGAATTCTAATTGATTTAATTAAAATCTTCTAGTTTATTCATTTTCAATTAAACATTTTTCTCAGTACAATGTAGTTTAATTTTAATCTCGGTTTAATTAACTCTTCACCTTTTCTAATTCTAAGAATTAGAAAAAGATGAAGAGTTAGTTGATTAGAGATTAAAGTTGACCCTTATCATACAAGGTCACTAGTGACCGAGCGATTCCTGTTCGTGCAAGTTTCTTTAAGTTTTTCGATAATTATAAATTATACTATATCTTATTATTTTCCAAAATGAAGTTTCAATATTTATTCTGGAAGGTTGAAGGTATGTTGGTGAATTTTAAGAAATTTTTTTGAACCATTCTGAGGCGTGTTCCGATTCCCATCTGGGTGCTCCTTAGGTGTCATGTCATCCTTGTTTAACAAACGTTAAACAAGGATGACATGACACCCGGGGAGCACCCAGGTAGGAATCCGAACGTGCCTCTGAATAGGAAAAAACGGACGGATTCTAATGACTCATGTTTGGACAATTGTACTTTGTAAGGAAGATTAATCTATATTGGTAGAAATGAGCATGAGAAAAATTTCTGGTTAAAAATGAATAAATCAGAAGATTTTGATCATAGATCAAAGAATTCTGGTTATCTATATTCTAGATTTATAATAGATTCATCCAGAAAATTTTGATTTGTCCATTTACAACCAGAATTCCAATTAATGCCATACTCTTTTTCCAATGTATCACCTGCCAATTGTTAATATTTCTCATATTTGAAACATTTGTTTGTTAGGATTTTTGTTGGTCATAAAAATAACCTTTTTATATAAATTCGTATTTATATAAAATTTCTTATTGATTTCACAAACCGAAGGAATATCCGTCTCAAAATTTGCACGTCACGACCGATATTTTTCCCGATAACGAGTAAAAATTTACGATGGGAAAACGCGAATTCAATTCAAATGCGGCCGTATAAGTATGCTTCGAATTAATATAATGCCTCGTGAGATTTGCTGTGCAATTCGTGAGCACGTTTCGTCGATTTTACTCTTGTTCGTATTTGCTCACGAGCATTGCATTATTTGTTACTTGTTGAACCGTAAATAACATTAGATAGCACGTTAAACGCTGCGGCGTGGTGTTAATACATGTTGCATTAAACGCAACCGATGCACTTAAGAAGTTACCGTCGCAGTACATAATAACATAAGGTTAAGCCACTTTGAATGTTTCGAAATATTGTCGTAGACCCCCGAAGATAAAACGAAAGCTTTTACGGCGCAAAATTGCAAGGAAGTGCAATAATAATTTTCACGGGGTGGCTGATGTGCTAATCGACACGTGTATATCAACGTGACGTTAGAGAAAAACCAGACATATAGTTAGCGCCTACGATATCATCTCGTATCGCATAAAAACGATAAAAAATTTTATTTAAGCGATAACTCGTCAACACGGACCATTCAACCTTGAAAAATGAAATAAGAAATCTTACTCTACGTTGTTTGATCGATGGTTACGAACGATTATAAAGATTGATGTTCGTATTTACGCGGTTTTATTCTTGTAATAGAGTTTCGTGTTTTATATATAAGTATATTTATATTGCTTGTTTCCAAGATGCCTAGAAATATTACACGAACACGCTTTTTTGTTATACAAATGAATATAGATTTAGGTAATTTATAATACGTAATATAATTTCCATTAATTTTATTTTTCTAGAATCTTGCCAACAAAAATAGATAAGTAACAAGTAATAATAGTAAAATAATAATAGTAATGATTGATACGCCTTGTCACCGTGTCCAGTAATTTTGTGCACGGAAAGATTTTGCCGAATTATCTAAACATTTAGGTAAATATAGACATGAAGATAATTTTATTCAACCGTCATCAAAATAATTATATAGGACGCTCAAACTGGTTAGAATATC
The DNA here is from genome assembly GCF_001594055.1 of Mycetomoellerius zeteki. Classification (NCBI taxonomy): domain Eukaryota; kingdom Metazoa; phylum Arthropoda; class Insecta; order Hymenoptera; family Formicidae; genus Mycetomoellerius; species Mycetomoellerius zeteki. The sequence goes on from NW_017257198.1 coordinate 1,441,347, forward strand.
AAAACTTCTTGCAGCATTGCTTATCATGTTTAAGTTTCTTGTATTAATTGTTAGCGTAATTATTTTGATGACGATCCAACATTGTTAAATATCAAAGGAGCAATGATAACTCAATCTCTTGAGCTAAATAACATTTTTGTTATTTTTATGTGTGTCGAAATGTAAATCAATCCATTTCTGTGATTAACTTCAAAGTAAACAACGTTTATATTAATGAATATTCTTAATAAATAATAAAATAAATTTAAATCAAGTTCAATATATCATTTTCAGCAGCTAGATAATTTGTTTAACTCTATTTTTTTAGTTAAAATGAGAACGTATTGTGTAGGAGCAGATAGAGGCGAGCTATATAGAAATGACAAATAACTTAAATTGGGTATAATTTGACATTTGAATTTAACAGTAAACAAAATTGTTTTCAGATCTGTGTCTACATAATTTTTAGATACTTCAGAAAAATTGTTTTTTCCGTGTATCTGATTGAATTTATAAAAGAGTTGAAAATTTTTTTAAAATAAGGGACTTGACACTCTTTTTCTTCTTTGCTTGCAAAGCCCCTTCGATCAGCAGCCAGGTCCCCAGCTGCGTCTCCTGGCTCCGCGTCCGCATGTTTCACGCTCTTACAACGCTCGCCATTTCCGCTAATCTCCTGGAAACTCGTTAAGCTTATTCAATTTACCGTAATCGTTCATTCGTTTGTGATAATTTGATTTTCGTCGGGCGAGATTTTACACACGAGTTGATACATTCCAGATCGCCGAAATATTAACGCGGGATTCGCGAGCAAGATGAGAAATAAAAAGATTCCCCTGAAATTTTAAACCTCGTGGAGCGAGGTTTAAAAATATAAATGGCAGAATTGTTCGGAACTTATTGTCAACACCTGCAATCTCTCTCTTGAAAAGCTTCATGCCGAGTTCGTTGCGATGTATCGCATTCCGTAAACATTTCCATTGATAAACGCGAAACCAAGCAAAGCAACTGCAGTCGCGACTGCGTAAATTCGCAGCTACAAATGATCGCGCCTGTTGAATAGCGATTCTGCTGTGAAAACGAGACTCTATTCGACTTTGAACTTGATAACGTCTTACGTCTTACGTTTTCAAAATAGCTCACTCGCGTCGCGTAAATACCAGTGTTTTCGCGCCAATATCGAGCTATTTCGGGTTAAAGTTTTCGTGCTTCTTGCTAACTTGATTACACATTTACACTCTAAAGAAAAAAAACATCGTATACGTACAAGCCTGACTGTCTCATATCCGATTTTGTTAAATTCCATAAATGCGAATCCACGTAAAAACTCAAGAAAATATTAGAATCGTTCGATTAAATAAATATTGGTTTTTATATTCGTAACGTAACATGTTTATTTAATGAAAGGGGTGCACTCTCTCTTTCTCTCCCTCTCTCTCGTCGATAAAATTATTATATCTTAAAAAGAACGCTGGGAGGATGACATTTATAATTTCCATGAAATGTCCAATGTGAACGTTTCACTGCGAAGCTTGATAAGGGCCTCTGAGGCTTACGCACCATAAGGTTCACGAACCCCATGACTCACTGCGTGACATGCAATGATTCGGTTTATGGTTAACTTTTTTTTACCGATGAGGTGTCACGATGTTTTTCGTTATTCGACTTCTCCTTCCATATATTTTTAGCACTTACTGCTAAAATTAATGTAAGCCTTTAATAATAAAAATAATAGCAAATAAATTTATTACTGTACTAAAATAATGATATTGTAATAATAATAGTAAATTTACTACTACTTTAGTGATAAATTAATTATATCCATTATATTCAATTATATCCGAGATTATCCTATATATTGTAGGATAATCAGATATAATAAGATATATAAACTTATATTAATTTTAAAGGTTTGTTATCAAAGGTTAAAAACTATATAATTATAAAGTTTACAATAAATTATTATTATTCTACTATTACTGTTTCACTACTATTATTTTATTCGGCAATAAATCTTTGAAATTAATATAAATCTTTAATAATCCTATGTCAGATATATAGATTGAAAAATTGATAAATTATTTTGTGTTGTTTAACATTAAATAACGTAATAAGATATAAAGATATTATACATTATAATATTACACATTCATTATACTGCAATAAGCTTACAATATTCGCATTATGAAAGCCGGTCAGACCAGCCATTTTAACCATGAAGCGCTTTTTCTCGGCCACGAAACCTGCATTCTCATAAATTTATAATCAAGACTAGCGAATAAAAGTACAATGCAAGCTGCCTATACATTAATTGTTTTATTTCACGATGCGTATATAAAATATAGATAATTAGTTTATTAAATAACTGTCGGCTTGTTCTCATTCAGCGTCAACGTTTACGGTATTAAGCGAACTTTCATATCACGCATTATTATGGCGATGCATAATACATGCCCTATATACAAAGCCGGCCTTAGGAAGGCGAGTGATTTCCTGCATTTGTCCCGCGTAGGCAGTACGTGTGATCCTACTCGTCTGATTAACATATGAATTCTTCAGACACAAAATCAATGTGTCTGGCTCTTCTCGCAGAAGAGTTAATAATATCGCTACGCGATATTATTCTGCCAATATTATTTTTCTCGTAAAATCATTCGAAATGCGAGGATTCATATGAGCTGAAATAGAAATAGACCGATTATTCAAGATTTATTAATGAAGAGAAAGTTTGAGGTATCCACTAAGTATAGATTATTAGGAAAAAAATTGCAAGAAAGAGAGGTCTGAGTTTGATATTCTTACGTTGATAAAAGAGTAATTTGACGCAGAACAACGGTAAACTGCAAAGCGCGGGATTTAATTAGCTCTCATTTACTAATGCGTTAAATAAGTCGGAGATTTATCGAAAATAAAAGTGTGTCCGTGGTAATTAACGCGATAAATTAGTGAAATTGCGAAGGTAATTGGCCGCATTAGTTCGAGCACGCGTCTGTACGCTGCGTTGTACGATAATAATCACGTCTATGTCTATGTACGTTGTGTTCGTAAACCATGCGAGAAAAAGAGGGATGACGATGTTATAATTAAATAAAATTATAAATTCCGGTAGGTATCATTTGAGATTTATCGAGACATCAATCTTACAAATCCTGAATCTCGCGCTTGGAGATTTTAACATCAATCTTACAAATCTTGAATTAATTATCGCGTTGATTCGGGATGCGCTTGACGCAGTTAACGCCGATGTTTGTCTAGCAGACGTAGACCTCGTATGTATCGGTTTCAGACAGTGATGTTACACGTGGTCAAATGGCAACTGACACATTGGACCATCTATTAACTGTCTAATACAATGTCGAGTGCAATGGGAATTTGCATCGTATGTCCTTCCCATGCAGAATCCTTTGTGTCTCTCTCTCTCTCTCTCTCTCTCTCTCTCTCTCTCTCTCTCTCTCTCTCACGTTGGAAAAACGTCGATAGAACTCTTGAATATTTTGCGGTGGTATATTGAATAATCGGGTTAAATAGAATAAAAAGTCCAGAGTTAAATTCAACAGCTGATATTAAATTTTTTTTAAACAAGATTAATAACGTAAATTCTGTTCTTTTTCAGTCTCGACTTCAATTATCGAATTAAGGCTGTTCGAATCCAAAGTAAGAAAAAGTGGGTTAAGATTATCGTTCGATGAGGTCTTTCAATTTTAGCTTTTCGTTCAAAGAATGGCGACCAATGAAAGGAAGAGCTAGTACAATTGGAAAAGATCAATGATATCATGTCACTTTTTTGTCCTCTCAATGGGAGTTTACACTATTTTTAATAAGAGCAAAGATGTTGCCCGTCCTAGATTCTCCATTTATCGAGTATCAGTTAAATAACGAATGTATTATATACGAAAAGGAATGCACGTACAAAAATAATTAGCCGATAGCCAACTGCACGATAAGACAGCCCGCGTGATTATCGCTGCAACTATGATAATGCGTGCTTCAACACTGCATTGTCTTGCCGTACTGTGTAGTTTCGTTTGCGAGAATGCCTGCCATTATCACGATTTATGCCGCGTCAACGACAGAAATAAAACTGAAGCTACTCTCGCGACCGCGTTCCGTATGAACGTCGCTTAACCACCGTTGCGCAACTACGTACATACACGCAATTTGCTTCCTGTTAATCAAATGCGATACATTTTTATATGAGATTAACCCTCGTGGCCTCGGTTTGCTAAGTATATGAAAAACATGCAAGCGAGAAACGAGACTTCTAAATGAGATTCCTTAATTGTTTATTCAATCATGAAATTAAGTTTTCTTATCTTTTATCACACTTGTGAATCGAGACGAGTGCACTGAAAAAAAATTTACTCTAAATCTCAATACATATTTCTTTGAATAATATTGAGTAAATTACTTACAGTAAATAAATATTTACTCAATAAAAAAATGATAGTTTAATTAATGATTTTTTAATTAAATAAATATATATGTTTACGTTTAGTAAATATTTACTTAGAACTATTCAAGCAAATATTTATTAAAATTTAGATTTTTTTTAATGTGCACTAATCAGAATTATTGATGTGCGGTGTTATGGTATAATGGAAATAAGTCATTGTGAGAATATCCTAATATTAATATGAATAACTTTAAAGGAACAACGGCAACGATCGATTTATGCGGATATTATGTATACATATAATATACAGCCTTGACCAGAAGTATAAAGTAATTTATTGCATTTTCTTGGAAAAGGCGGTAATAAAATTCAAAGAAAAATTAATATAATGTTAAAATTGTTATAAAAAGGAATATTTTTTAATAAAACTTTTTTAAATTTATTTTTTGTTAGATATAACGTTTACATCAATTTGTACGCTTTATACTTTTGGCTAAAGCGATATATATGTATATATATATATATATAAATATCTAGCACCGACATATTTGATTACATTTTCCACTTTCTGTTATGAATTTGTCAGTCGCTCTTTGAAAGCCTTTAACAGTAGATGAATTTTGTCTTTTGCAATATGCCGCGTACGTATTCTAATAGTGAATATGCTGATATGGTTTTTGTATACGGTTTCTGCAACGGTAATGCTTTAAAGGCGGTGCGAGAATATGCACGACGATTTCCAAACAGAAGAGTGCCAAACCGAAGAGTGTTTATGTTGACATTTAATAGATTGCGAGAGACTGGATCATTTTCAATTCGACAAGAAAACAACCGATTTCAAGCAGCGTTACGAAGAGATTTGCAGGCAGGGAATCGTATTTTACAACATTTTGACAATCATCCTGAGACCAGCGTTCGGAATGCGTCGGCTGTATTGGGAGTGTCACCACAAACAATTTGGCGAACTGTAAAAGGAGATAATCGCTATCCCTACCACATTCAAAAAGTGCAAAATTTATTACCTCAAGATCATTGGAACAGATTGAACTTTTGTAACTGGTACCTTCAGACATGCCACAATGATATTTTATTTCCATCTAAAATAATGTGGTCAGATGAGGCAACATTTACCAGAGGTGGAATAATTAATCAAAGGAATTATCATATATGGGCTCATCAAAATCCCAGGTCTGTTAGAGAATACAAATTTCAGCAAGAGTTTTCTGTTAATGTCTGGCTTGGAATTTGGAACGACGTTTTAGTGGGACCTTTTTTTCTTAGTTTTTTACTCCTCTACACGCTCCCGAAGTTTTGCCATTTAATTTGGAAACACCCTGTATAGTTATAACTATGTCGGATGTTGCATAAACAACGGAATATTTTTTGCGATATTTTCCTTTTTTTAAACAACTATCGCAAAAAGTTCGTAAAGCTGGGCGGGAGAGATTCACGGACTTTATTGATCACTTCACACTGAGGTAAAATAACCGATAGTTATTTCATGGTGAAAACTGGCAACACAAGGATTTGCTGTATTATTTAACAGAAAATATCGAGTACAAAAAACTGGGGACCGGATCGTTTTTATGGTAGACTGAAGTTTCTTTTGTTAGTTACGTTTTCATTTCGTAAGTC